>NC_083286.1:37189092-37415968 GCF_963506605.1 Zootoca vivipara
ATGATATCTGGAGGGCCAAGGCTCTCCATGTCTGATCTGCACTGACTGGCAGAAACTCTCCAGGTTCACACATGAGGATTTCTCCACCATACCTGGAGATGTCAGGACTGAATCTGGAGCCTTCTACAGGTTAAGTATGTGCCCTGCTAGTGAACTGCAAAAAAGGGAGCTCAGTCTGGTTCTGATCTGTTAAAGTGGTGAGCATCTTACCTGGGATGGGGAATTCACAATTCTGGGAGGAGTGTGCATGAGCGGGACATGCATCAACAGGACTATACTCGACACAGTCATGGAAGGCAAGTCCATGTGTGTTTACTTGACAGCAAGTCCCACTGTGTTCAGTGGGGCTTGCTACCAGGGGAGCATGCCTAGGAAATGTGGTTCTTGGTCAACTAGTTGGGAAACAGATATATCAGATTAAAGGCACTACAGTATAGCCTTGGGCACCGGAGATTTCTGAAGCATCCCAAAGCTGGGAAACATTTCATGAGCAGGCTGGTGCGCCAAAGCTGTGTTTTGTGTGGATGCAAGGAGAGTCGGGGCTTCTTTTCTGAAGCACTGGCAGCATGCCAGCTACTAACCTCAAGCCACTGTAGTAGCATATGGAGGACATCATGTATAGACAGGTGGCATGCACAAAACAACTCGCTTTATATTGGCCCTGATCCAGTTCAGAATAAAAATGCAGTGAAGCCGATTGAAGTCAAGCACATTGCAGCATGCTTCCATGGGAAGGGCTGAAGCTTAGGGGTACCGACATTGAGAAGGTTCCAGGTTCAATCTCTGGCATCTCCAGGGAGGGCAATCCAAAGGCAGATCTAGGGGAGCAACAATACATCATTCAGCATGATGCATTTATGCATGCTTATGTGTGCCTTCCTCTAATATATGGACATTATTAAACTGGAAAGCTGCAGTGCAAGTTTTGGAGAAATGTGGATTTTGAATAATAGTTTCATTTCAGTCCATGTATTATTTTGGGAAGTGTGAATTAGGTAGGTTCACATTAAAACGTGAAATGAACCATTCCTATCCCCGCCCCCCTCCATCTCAGCTCTGGAGTCAGTAAGAAATGGCCCTTAGGCATAACAGTGAATTGTGTGAATGTCAATTGGCCTTGCAATAATCAATACCTACCAAAATTTGCTGACAGTACCATGGGACATGGAAGCTGGGACATGGGTGTAGAGCCGGGGTCAGCAACCTTTTTCAGCTGTGGGCCGGTCCACTGTCCCTCAGACCATGTGGTGGGCCCGACTATATTTTGAAGGGGAAAAAATGAACGAATTCCTATGCCCCACAAATAACCCAGAGAGGCATTTTAAATAAAAGGACACATTCTACTCATGTAAAAACACGCTGATTCCTGGACCGTCTGCGGGCTTGATTGAGAAGGCAATTGGGCTGCATCCAGCCCATGGGCCTTAGGTTGCCTACCCCTGGTGTAGAGTTATGACTCCATCAGCATCTGCTAAACATGCCAGCAATGTGATGTATACAAAAGGGCTCTGAAGATTAGGTGACTCCCAGATGGTTGCAGGGGTGGAAAGACATGGGCTTTATCTTATCTGGCCTAATAGATAAGTGTTAATTCATCCTCTGTGGAATTGGTTCACACTCCAAACAGGAAACACTTATTTTGGGGAAGGGGAGATGACACTAAGTACATACGAGTGTAGACACTTGGATGTTTGGACAATTTGCAGCTATGCACTTTACTCTTTCACTTGTCCCATGACCTTTTATTTGTTAACTCCACCCCACCGTTACCTTGGGTTTTAGGAAATTGAAGTAGTTTTAAAGGCATCTATCACAGACTCCTGACCTTTCGCTTAACCCTGCATTACTTGAGGGTCAGACAAGATATGATGGCCACAGACAGACCCGCCTTTTCAAATGCAAATTTGCCCCAATCATCCATAATGCGTAGGGGGTGGAGTCTCCTGCTCGCCCACAAAAATATCCAAATGCCTTTAAAAAACAATGTTTTGAAAGAAAATGTATTCAAAAAATATACATTTAAATGCAAATTTCCATGCAGATTAGTATTTAAAAATATTACACAGATCATTGCAGAACATGACTGAATGGACGTACGAAAACAGGTACACAATATTGGATTGCTTCTAATGGACAGAAAGTATTGCTCAGATTAAATGGCTTCTCATGCCGTGTGTGTGTGTGTGTGTATTTTGAGCATGGTTTTCATGTAGAAATTGATTGCGTCTGTAGGTTTTATTAATTCTGCAGACACACAGCCCGTCCTCTGGGGTATGTTTAGCACCAAGGTCTATATCTGAAATAAGCTAGAAATTCCCTTATGCAGCTTTGATGTAATGAGGTGCTTTTACTTGTTGTCAAATGCTAGTTGTACACCTTTTCCATCTTTGCTAGCTTGTGTAGAAAACAAGCAAACAAGTGTATCAACGGCACTGCAATCTACTCACATGCATTAAAAAGGTAAAGGGACCCCTGACCATTAGGTCCAGTCGTGACCGACTCTGGGGTTGCAGCGCTCATCTCACGTTATTGGCCGAGGGAGCCGGCGTACAGCTTCCAGGTCATGTGACCAGCATGACAAAACCGCTTCTGTCGAACCAGAGCAGCACACGGAAACGCCGTTTCCCTTCCCCTATTTATCTACTTGCACTTTTCGGTGTGCTTTCGAACTGCTAGGTTGGCAGGAGCTGGGACCAAGCAACGGGAGCTCACCCCGTCGCGGGGATTTGAACCACCAACCTTCTGATCGGCAAGCCCTAGGGCTCTGTGGTTTAACCCACAGCGCCACTCGCGTCCTCTCACATGCATTAGCACCAGCCATTTTCAATCTAAACTTAAGGCAATGTTAAATACAATCTGCCATTGTGTCAACAATCTGCCACTGGGAAGCTGCCCTTCACCTCTCAAAGAAGCAATGCTCTTCACTTCAGCTTCAGCAGGATGGTTGCATATTGCTTTGTCATTGGCATCTGGTATTGCCTACTTTTCCTCAGACAAATTGCGGCACTGACAATAAAACAATGTGGCACTCAACTCAGTTTATATTTTTTTCAAGGTTCTAGCCCTCATGGTTGCCGAGCATTTTCTGAAAATGAATTGCAAGCGGGGCTCTAAATATAACCAAGGCAGCGGACATAAAGAGTGCCCAAAATTATGGTTGCGTTTGGAGGAGCTGACCTGAGTTCAGAATTCCTGTCGCTCTCCAATCTATTATAGTCTTCTGCCTACAAGCTGACAGCTACTGAAGCCTTGGCTACAGATTCTTTTGCGAGGGTGATTCCTTAATTCTTCTCCCCCGTTCTGCTAATGGGGAGCAGCAGCTGGGGAGAACATTTGCTGTGGGTCTCGCGTAGGCTGCATTAGGGATCAGCATTTAAGCACACCATTTCAACATCGATGCAGAACCCATTTAGATTTCAGCTGTGAACATGTTTAATCTTGTTCAAAACTGAGCCTCTTAGAATCTTTCTGTAAAAGCCTAGAACTGCGAGAAATTAAGCTTGTGTGCATTACCTTTGCTGCGAAAAGGTCACTGGCAGTGCGAAAGAACAACATGTCCTTGTCTATCCATGTTGACAATATATTGTGCATTTCCCAGGGCTGGAGCTAAGTCAATGCAGACCCACCTGTTGCCATGTGTATTAAGAAACTCCTGATACGTAAAGTGGGCGATCATTCATACCAAAATATGGCAATCTTTGAGCATGCAAGAGAAAGCCATTTATCAAGTCCATACCACAGACGTTTCCTGAGAGGCTGAGCACCTGCCCACTTGGTCTAACCAATAGCAGAAGGGATTCTTTGTCAACTCAAGAGCTGAATGGTATAATCTCCATGCCAGGTTAGGTTGCTCTGGGTTCCAGTGAAAGGCCTGTGTAAATTGAAGGATGTCGTATGACAACCAAGTGTTTCGCCACCCAGACAAGGGCAAAGTACGGTCAAATCAACGTCACGCTTCTTTGTGTGAATGTTAGCTTTGGCAGGGTGAAGAGTGAGTTTCTTCCTGTACGTCAGTCAGGTTGACCTCGGTTTGTAAGGGAGAAGGGATTATAGGCCAGAAACTTCTTGAACCTTCTGTTCTGATCAACCTTCTGGGGGCCACAGCATCCCAGTGGTGGGCGGGGCCAGAGGCAAAAGTGGGAGGAGCATAAAATGCAATAATAAAAAAAAAACATTTTGCATACTCGGTTTGTTTCCATATACTACACTCATACACCCAGTGCTATTTTTCTAGAAAAAGAGGTGCCGGAACTCAACATGAACGCTTCCCTTGTTCTCTTATAATGGTAATGGCTCCCACCTGACAGGTGCGATAATTGAGTTCCGGAAAGTTCTAGCTGAAAAAAAAGCCCTGCATACACCCCTCCATCTATTCCCCCCCCCAAATTTTTTTATCCATTTTATAACAAATATAAACAAATAAAACACAATACAATACACACAAATACAAAAAATAAGGGAAAAAGAAAAACAGAAACAGAATATGTTATACTTCTATATTCTTTTTCTTTTCTTAACCCTTTTAGGGTGACTTCCTCCAATATCTGCGCTTCATTACAATTTATTTTTAGTAACTTCTAACTTATATCTCTAAATCATACTATAAATTACACCCCTCCATCTAGGCAAGCAAAGGGAATCTGCAAAAATCTTCACCTTTTCTCTAAACTAAAAAGGCCCCAATTCTGCAACCTTTCTTCACAGGGGAGCCACTCCACCCCCTTGGTCATTTTGGTTGCACCTTTCTGAATGTTTTCCCAACTCTACAATACCCTTTTTTGAGGGGAGGAGACTAGAAATGTATATGGTACTGTTTACAACTAGTTCCACCTGTACTCAGATTTGGAGAGTTTGGGAAGTACAGGACATCTATGCTATTGAAGAAGATGGCATACCTGAGAAACACAGCAGCAAATGAACGACCATAATATTCACCACTTTGAAATGTAATTTGAATTGTTCTTATCTGATCCAGACCCAAATGTATTCAGCTGGATTGTTGACTCAGAATATATAACACTGTATTAAATAATTTTTGTGTGTGTGCCCAATTTAATGCTTTAGCATTGTTTATTTATTTGTGGCTGGAGGTGATAGCAAAGCAACTTGTACATTTCGCCTCCTTGCTGACCTCTGCATTGTTACCAGATCTGTGTGCATGTAGCTGCAAACGCATTGCACATTCCAGCAAGAGGACTACATTGGCAGCTTCATGCACACTCAGACACTAAGCATGTGGCGCAACTTCTGCCCATTTCAGTGCTCTTTGGGTGTGATTATATCTGGGTAAGTGCGTGTGTCTGTGCATGTACACAGGAGGAGAGTTACTGGAGAGGCGGGGCGGATATGTCCAAAACTGTTGTAGCTGCTATTACAGTACAAACAATAATAAAGACATTCCTACCAGTCTTGTCTCTGTTCAAGTCCTTATGGATCGCGTCCAGTATAATATGATTACAGCTTCTTTTTTAAAAAACCCCAAACCCCAGCCATTCCATTCATGTCTCTGAAATATCTTGGTCCTTGAGGTTCTTAGGAACCATTTGGGTTTTCACCGTAGGTTGCCTAGCACATCACAATGACAAACAATTAACACGTTCTGAGGATCTTCCCTGGATAGTTCAAGTAATCCTAGGATTCAAATGTTATTAGACTTCCAAGAGCTTTGGAAAGTTCAAATTTTTCCTGCATGCATTATCCTTTCCCAGGGTATCAACAGCTGTTTCCATTCTTAATAGCTTTGTCCCAGTTGTGTCTCCATAGCCTTCCTAATGCCCTTTGCAGATTTGTCTACAGCTGTAAGTCTAAGCTGCTCATATACAGAATACACTGCAGACATTTCGAATCTTTAGGGGAGCAATGGTTTCAAGCCTGAAACCTGGGTTCAAATCGGTGCTCAGCTACCAACTCATGCTGGGTGGTCTTTAAGTAAATCATTATCTCAGACTCAGCTGCTGAACAAGAAAACATGAATGAGGGTGTGTCCAGATGGCATGTTTTGCACCATCTGCTACTGACTGCCAAACAAGGAGGTGCAGTTTTGCCAGTTTAAAGACCACCCACTGTGAGTGGGCACCCAACACCTAATTCAAGAGGCACACATTTTTAACAATTGGTCTAGTAGGAAGTCCATCCATCATCCCAATTCCCCATTATTGGGTCCTTATTCCTCCTTTTATTTTAGCATTCGTATGATCATAGAATAATAGAATTGTCAAGTTGGAAGGGACCACAAGGGTCATCTAGCAATGCTGGAATCTTTTTACCAAACACGGGGCTCAAGCCCACAACCTTGAGATTAAGAGTCTCATGCCCTACTGACTGAGCTATCACCAGTTAGACAACTTGCTGCAGTTTATGAACAAAGGAGGCTGATTTTAGCTCCATTTTGTCTGATTCCACTGTGATGGATCTCCAAGGTCTCCAGTAGCCCTGATACCTGACTAGAGTTCCTAGTTGCACCAAGTACTTTATGGATGCAAAGCATGCACTCTATCCATTGAGCGGGTTTAAAGAGAGGCGCATGGATCAGTTGTGCACAATGTGAGGTCACCTTAGTTATAAGTGAACTTAAATTAAGGTGTTTTCTAGAGGACTTGGAAAAATGACAATCCCTTGTCCATGCTGGCTGAGGCTAATGGAAATTGAAGTTCAATGACATCTGGATGGCCACAGGCTCCCCACTTCTATCTATAACATATAATATGATCCAAATACAGGGGGGGGGGTTCCCTCTTCTTAGAAGGCAATTCCATTGGATGTGTAGAGAACTGAAGGCCGCTCTGAAACCCAGAGGGAGAAAGATTAGCTCTGTAAATAATCCTGTGCATGGTGAATGCATGGCACTGAGTCACATGACAACAAACGAAAAGCTGTGGAAACACAAGAAGCTTAGCTTTCCCTGGAGTGAAGGGACGACTAATTAACAAAGAAACCTAAGCAGAGAGATTAGTTCTGGGCAGAAAGGTAGGATGGAAATAAATTATCAAATAAAATGCTAAATACTATAGTCTCTCAATTCCCCCCTTTCCCTTTTAAACCAGGATAATGCCATTATCTGTACTGTTACTTAAACTTTAAGCAATAATGCTGATAATGGCATTACATTGGTTTAACTGGAGAAAGGGTAGAACGAGAAGCCGCAGAATTGACAATTTTATTTTAAGTCTTAAAGAGAACAGAAACCAAGAGATAATGATGGAAACAGCAGCTCATACTCTCCAAACAAGAGACTTTCATGTGCGTGGAGAAAGGGATGGAAACTGAGAGACAAATAGGATGCTGGTCTGTGTCCATTACAATCAAAAGAACTCCATATTCCCAGATATTCCTCCTGTGAGTGACAGACAGCTCCTGTCCTTTCAGAAGGTGATAGAGAATATTCTTTTAGTGAAACATCTATGCAGGGGTCACCAACCCAGAGATCATGTGCACTGGTTTGCCTGCCAGAACTGCCAATGGCACCCGTGAAGGACACAGTAAATATCCCCTCAAAAATCCCCAGGAGTGTTAACTCTTCCTACTCAGTTCCTATTTGCTCCAGCTTAGCCTCTCCTCCATAGAACATGTCCCCTTGAACATACCCCCACTACATTGGATGCCAGGATTAGATGCCTACCTTCCAGAAGTACAAAGAACTTCTCTCTGTGAGTGAGCAGAGAGGTGGTGGAAGTAGATCTGCTCCCCCCCTTGCCCCATTGAAGGGGAGGCGTGTTCCTGTTTCTTTTAAGATGCAGGAGCTACGCTGTGTTATATCACGCCTCCACAAACAGCCATTTTGTGGCTGTTTCCCATCACACTTTCCTCAAAATTCCAGATGTGCCCACTGGATCCAAAAGATTAGTGAACCTCCCGGCTTATGCACTGCCGTAATGTGCATGATCATTTGCTTGGATAATATACAGTGATACCTCTACTTACAAAGAACTCTACTTACAATTTTTTCTACTTACCAATGGAGCTCCGCCCGCCATCTTGGATGCGGTTTAGATAGGATTTTTTCTCCATACGAATTTTTAGATAGGGTTTTTTCGACTTACAAATGTGTGTTCGGAACGCATTAAATTCGTAAGTAGAGGTACCACTGTAATGTAATCGGGTGTGTATAGTTAGCTAGAAAGAGTTTCTTCAGCAACTCGTATCTGAAGAGCTTTGTTCCTGTGGCCCTCTAGAAAAGGGATTATCAGTTGACTGAAACTACCTCCAATAGCCTTTTACAATTTTTCATGCTTCAGATGTAACAGGCAGCACCAACACATGGATACACCAAGGACCTTTGTACCTGTTTCCCCCCCCCCCCCACTTCTCAATATCCAAATAGGAAGTCTGAGCTTGCAAATTTCCATGTGGAGCAGCAGAAGTTATGTATAACATGGATTCCTCTTCAAAAACAGCAGGCTGATTTGGAACACCAATTGCCCACAGACCTGCTTGTGTGAAAGTGTCTCAAGCAGGTTTGTCCAAAGCATAGTGTCCCGACAAAGCATGTCTGTGCCCAACAGGATTTTTGGACCAGTATTTGGAAGTGCTGGAACCACATCATTTGATTGAAACCCTGAGGTTTTCAGATTGTGACAGCGACACTCAGAACAGCAAAGGCCGACCAAGGTTTTTCAAAGGTCTTCCAGCAATTTAACCCTGGCTTAAGTTTAACTAAATGTATCAGCAGATACTCTCTATTTCTTATATTCATTACAGTTGCTGCTCTTTCTCCCCTTCTGCTTCTTCCACCCACTTGAGTCAACTGCTGGGAGCACTTTTGTGTGTGCCACTTGAACCCCAGCTCTGTTCCCACACAAGACTTGTTTGCATGTCATACGGTAGCAGCCTTCCCCAATGTGCTGTTCTCCTCCAGATGTGGTTGGACTACAACTGCAACCATGCCTGAGCATTGGCCATTCTGAATGAGGTTGATGAAAGCTAGGGAACACTGCCTGTAGGGTCTGTCCCTCCCTCAAACAGCTCTCAAGAGGGTGACACCCTCATTGAACCAGGCCCTGTCATCCATCGCCCTTAGAAGTTTCACAGTGATGAAACTTTGGTTGGTCCAGATTAAAAACCAATGTCATGCCAAATAAAGAGGGGGCAAAGGGGAATGACAATGGCTTGATGCACAAAACCAATTTGGTCCATAGACCTAAGGTTTCACACCTCTGCCTTAGGCCCTCAAGTAGAGAGAAGTGTGAAAAAGAGGCCAGAGAGCCACCAGATAAGTTTAAAGATTTGGGAATGCCCAGTGAGATTTCTTAGAACAGCACCACCCTCACCCCAACCTTTAAAACCCTAAACAGCCCCAGCCCAGTATACCCGAAGGAGCGTCTCCACCCCAATCATTCTGGCCGGACACTGAGGTCCAGTGCTGAGGGCCTTCTGGTGGTTCCCTCACTGCGAGAACTGAGGTTACAGGGAACCAGGCAGAGGGCTTCTCGGTGGCGCCTACCCTGTGGAACGCCCCCCCCCCCACCAGATGTCAAGGAAATAAAACAACTATCTGACTTTTAGAAGACATCTCAAGGCAGCCATGTTTAGGGAAGTTTTTAATGTTTAATGTTTTACCGTGTTTTTAATATTCTGTTGGAAGCCGCCCAGAGTGGCTGGGGGAACCCAGCCAGATGGGCGGGGTATAAATAATAAATTACGGTATTATAATATTATTCTATTATAATCTGCTTTTGTAAGTCCTTCATGTTTCAAAAGAGAAGCACAAGGCCTGGATGCCACCTAAAGTCTAGAGGTGACACTAATAATCTGTTTTATCCTAAAAGACATTTGTGTGAATGAAGTTTTATTATAATACAGGCGACTCAGCTAATGCGGGGGTTATGTTCTGGGGATTGCGTGTAAAGTCAAAAACATGTATAGTAAAAATATGTTGGGTTCAATTGCTGGTGGGATTGCTAAAGCCATTTCCCCCAGAACTCTCCCCTGCTCTCTCTCTCTCTGCCAAGCGCATAAAGCTGAGTGCACACAAGTTAAATGTGAGTAGGTTGCAAGTTACCTGTACCACATGGAAGGTCATATTATACTCTTACCATCCAAATAAAAAGGAAAGTATGCCTATCTCATGCACTAGGAACTACTAATCTACTGGGGTACCAAGTTGAAATATTTATTTTCCCCTTTATACTTGGGATCCTTTTGGGAGAATTCACATGCTACCATCCTTTAGACCAGGCATCCCCAAACTGTGGCCCTCCAGATATTTTGGCCTACAACTCCCATCATCCCTAGCTAACAGGACCAGTGGTCGGGGAAGATGGGAATTGTAGTCCAAAACCTCTGGAGGGCCGAAGTTTGGGGATGCCTGCTTTAAACTACCAGCTGATCATCAGAAACCAAGCACACAAGAGAGCCAGCAATGCGACAATGACCTCATTGAGGATTCAACACATAAAGCGCAGTTGCAAAACAATCTTTATTCTGGCTGAAGATCTAGTACAATTTTTTTTAAAGCAACTTAAAAACAGGACACAGCTCCATCAATTTCAGAAAAGCCAGCATCTTTTAAGGAGGTGCATTTGCCTTTTAAAGGCAATGTACAAAGTGATCCATTTAACTTCTTCCTCCCTTACAAAAATTAAAAACAACAAAAAATTTAATGTTTTAAAGACATTTAACAGAACAGAGCTTATTTTTTTTCCTAAGGAGGGAAAAACCAAGAATAAAAATAGCAGCATGTTGGGCAGCTAATGCAGTCTCATAGGGACAAATGGTAATGTAACTTTTCCTAATTTTGTATCTGGCTCATTTTAAAAGCAGATCTTACAAGATCTGTAGGGTTTCTTTGTGTGCATTTTTTTTAATGGAATATTGCATTTTTTAAACCATGTCCCATGGGAGGCATTTAGCTTCGAACTGCCCATTCTGAAAGCGATCCTGAACAAAAGCCACCTTAGGAATCACTTTCCCAAACAAATACCATGCATAGCAAAAGCACTGTGTTAAAACTAACCAATGTTCTTCTCAATGAAAAACATCAGAATGACACCCCCCCCTTTCCCCAAAGCATCAAAGCTCATTGTTAATTACATGACAAAGCCACTTTTTCTACATAACAGCTGACACTGAAACATAAGATTTGGCTTGACACATTAAAATAAATTCTAGAAACATGACCTTTTCCAAGCTCCCTCTGTCTTTGAAACAAGTTGCTGGAATTTGAAATCAAGTGCACCCAAATCATTCACTCTTCCCTAGTCTGAAGGGCAGGTGGGGTGGGGAAGGTTGTGTGTTCCTTTTTCAATACAAGTTAAGAGACGTTGAAATATGCTCAGTTTAGTACCGTGATTGAATACAGCAGACTTCCTCCATTTCTCTTTTATAATAGGAAATAGTGATCGGGACTCAATTTTTCCTCCGTGTAGAAAAAACAAGAAGAAAGCACTCCCCTTTTACACTAACTTCCAATTAACAGCATTTCTCTATTTTATTTGCATTGTATCTTCTGCCAAATGGCACAAAGAACCAACGACACACAAAATGATAAAATCCGAACATTAAAATACACCTCAGAACACCGTCCGGGTTGTTTGAATACATGGGAAACTTGGGAGTAAAGTTTCACTTCATGCTTATAGTTGCTGAAAACAGCAGTGAGAATGTGGTTCTTACACACACACACACACAGAGAGAAACACACACACACACACACACACACACACACACACGTGTAACATCAGAGACAACAAACCTAAGCCTCAAGTTAAGGAATCCATAACTTGTTTTGTCTGTAGTAGCTGTATTCATTTTAGGTGCATCGGGATACAAACAGGACAGTTCATATTCTAGGAACCCAGTTTAATTATCTTTGTAGCTCAGAAGTTTGGTTCTGTCTCTCTGCATCCTAAACCAGAGGAGGGAGATGCAATGCACAGAGGCAGCGTTTTGCATGTGCATCCACTCCTAGCTTGGGGACCACAAACTAAAAAGGGTATTGCTATGTAGTTTCCAAGGCTGAGACACTGTACCCAGCCTCAAAAGCTTGCACACATGTGGTTTCCCAAAACAAGATTGGCAACAGTGCACAGCAAATACTGTCAAACTGAGCAGTGCCGATCAATGGGGTGGCTAGTTTGGGTGGTGTGAGGACTGAATCCAGGCGCCACCTTTCTTTGCCCCAATGGACCTATGCTTAGCCTTCTCTTCCCTCTAAACAGGTGATCAGAACTCGCAGCGCCACCTCTCCGTCTGACAATACGTCAGATGCACAGCCATCTCCGTCAAAGTGCATTCGGGTCATATTACAATAGCAAACTACTTGCTACTCAGTGACCAGTCGTATTTTGCCCTCCAAGAACTACCATTGGAGCAAAATATACGCGTTTCCTCCCCCCTACTGTTGAGTGGAAAAAATAAATGATGAATGAACTGATTAAAATTGGTATAGTTCAGGCATCCCCAAACTTCGGCCCTCCAGATGTTTTGGACTACAATTCCCATCATCCCTGACCACTGGTCCTGTTAGCTAGGGATCATGGGAGTTGTAGGCCAAAACATCTGGAGGGCCGCAGTTTGGGGGTGCCTGGTATAGTTCTTGTTGGTCAATGCTCCTTGAGATGAAATGTGACTCTCAGCTTCCACTTCCACCTGAGTAAACGTGGAGCAATTCCATTGACTCTCATGAGACTACTTCAGTGAAAGCAGATTTAAGCTTGCAAGGGCAGCCCCAACTCCCGCTACAAGGTTGGCAAAGCCCCAGCTGGCTTTAAAAGGGGTTTTAAAAGGGGCTTTAAAACCTTGAAGTTTTCTGAAACACACTGCATTCCTCAGAAAAGCAAAGCCAACGAGTGATAAACAAACTCCTCACAGCATCAAATATAAAGATACTAGGGGGGGGGGAAGGACTGAGGGAACAAAGCTAATTTATTCATAGTGTTACCAAACAAGAAAGAGATATCTGCAAGGAATCCGTAGTGCTTTGTTTTAAGAAGCACTGATTACCTAATGGGTCAAAACCATAAAAAGTTCCACAATAACTATTTTCTTTTCGCTTATTCACTAAAAAAAAAAAACCAAAAACTTCCAGAGTTCCTTAACAACTAATCTGTAAAACAGAAAATACAACTATGATTTTTAAAGTTTTGCTCAAGAAATGCAGAATTTGGTTAGATACTGGAACAATGAGGTTTTATGTTTCTTTCATTACTTTTAATCCATTGGTTTGTTTGCCTTTTCAGATGACTGTATTTGTTTTTTGTTTTACTCCATAGAGATATGAAAGTAATAAAAGATTAATTGTGGGAATTATGTGTCACAGAACTAGGGCTTCCTAAAATTATCCTTATTATACTCTGTTATTCACAAAAATATGAAATATGGAAGCCAAATGCACACATGGTTGAAAAACCACCCACCAAAAACAATTTTTCCATATGATATGGAAAATATTTTGATGAAGTGTCTAGATCTGTTGTTCAAAATTTCACATGTCAATCAACAGGATTAAACTTGATTTAACTACCCTAGTAGCCAATGTTTTCTGACTGTTTTTCTGCAGCATTCAAAACAAGATGAACATCTGTCTTCATTCAAATACAAACAGAACCAGCACAGAAATCTAAAACTCTTCCAATAAAATATATTGGGATTCCATAATCTGAAGGTATTTTTCAAACAATATTGTTGGACTCAGTGATACTTTGCAATGTTCATATATTCTTTTATTGAATAAAGCAGCTTTGAAGCTTATCAGGCACTGCCCAACAAAATATTTAGTCAAGAAGGAAATCTTGAATTTTAACCTTGAGCTACCAGCCCAATTCTCTATACAAAGTGAGGGGGGACCCTGTTAAAATAGTTCATAGATTTAATTCTGAAATCAACTTTTACTGACATCCTGCACATTACTTTTTAAAAAATGGCCGAGGAAGTAATGAACGAACTGAAAAATGACACCAAAATATGTATTAAGGGAACATTTTGAGATGACAAAAAGAAAAGAAAGAAAAGAAAAAAGCTTATCCTCTAGTTACACTTGAACAAATACAGCCAATAGAAAATGAAGTATTGCATAGCAGTGTAAGGATTTAGCTTTCGGTGAAACAAATAGTGAACAGAATGCGTTTGGTATTGACAGTATCCATCTATGATATTTAGTCACCCGGAACTATGTACATATTATATATACTGTATGCCATAAAAGTCCAGTTTTATTCAGTCTTAAATATCTTCTTAAAACAGGAATTTAAATGTCTAAACAAAAACACTTCCTGGCACTTATGTTACCCACGTCTGTTTTAAAGTGTCTTCTAAAGTGTCCCTTAAAACGTGAAAGTGCCGTTCTGCTACATATCATTCGCCAGAAAACCAGCAATCCACAAAACTGGCAATCCGCATCCTCTGTGCGCAACCACATCACCCAAGTCGCAACGGAGAAATTCTGATGCCACTTTATGCAGCCCCTGCTGCACTTTGGAGTCTTCAGAGTTCCAACATTTGAGCTCTTAAAGCTTCGACGAGGTGGTCAACAAGCACCATGGTTAAAGGCCTCTATGTCCCTGCAGGGAGACAGGTATAGCACTTCTCTTTTGATGTGTTTTGCCTTCTGCTTAGTTTTTTTTTCCTCTAAAAAAGAAAGCACTTTAGATTAGAAATGTGTGTTCGCAGCTCTTAAAACTGCACTCTCTCCCACTGCGGTTGCGAAGAAAAGCTTCAGTCCCACCTGAAGACAGATGGCTTTGACACTTTAGCTCCAACTCAAGAAGAGCATTCTCTACCCAGAGGCCTCAAGATTGTTGAATGATCTTTGTGGGTGTTTTAATAGAAAGAGACAAACCCCAGAGTATTATTAACATCTTCATCGCCTCTGCTGTGCATATACTGGATAGGCTAGTGTGACGTTGAGAGAGTCATTGTGTTGCACTAGCGATGTGTGTTGATAGTGTAGCACCAGTTCTTTCAGCGAGTTGTACAAGTTATATGGCTCTGCAAATCCAAACCCAGTAGGCGTTTCATTGATAACACAATGCTTCACTTCACCATCCACACTAAAAGAAGAGAGAAAGATTTTCTTTTAGGTTTCCAAAGATACATCCTTCTTATTTTAAGTTATCCTTAAAATGAGAAAATTAAAAAAATCCTTTGTTCCATTATTACTATATAACCTAAAATTACTCCCACTGCTCCACTCACCTTTAACCAATAATATTTTTTTGATTTTGTAGCTCCACATAGGGATAACCTAAAGTTCCCTCTTACTCTGAAATAATTTCAACATCTCTCAGAATATTTCTTGAACTTTGGTTGCAATCCTATACATACACCCCTGGAAGTCCCACTGAAGTCAACGGAGCTTACCTCAAAGTAAACATGTATAGGATGACACTATTATTCATTTTGTATCACTGAATAAAGTATGAAGATTTTTATTTTAATTCATGTTCAAGTCATTAATTGCACATCTTTATGTCAACAACCAGCCTTCACTCAGAAGTGAAGCTAGGCCTAAAAGTGCAGAACATCTTGGGTTGGCAGAGAGGTTCAGTGAGAATTTTAAAAAAACATGGCTACTCAAGCAAACAAGTATGGGATCGTGAGGGGAGCACGGCCAAGCAAACTACACTGGCTAGTGGGGTCTTCCCCGCCAGCAGAGCAGATAAGCATATAACTAAGAGAGATTAGGCAGGGAGGAGAGCACATAGGTGGGCACAAAAGACTCACAAATGTTGGTAACTGATAATATTAAAATGTTAAGATTCAGGGCAATATCCTCATAGAATTCGCAGGGATCGTGAGGTTCAGGAATCGTTTGCCCAACAAGGGGCTAAAACCCACAACCCTGAGAGTAAGAGTCTCATGCTCTACCAACTGAGCTATCCCAGATACCTCAAACATTATTAGTCAGATTCAAATGCGAGTCCCGCTAGAACAGCGATGGTTCCCCTTCCCTCCTTCCTCCTGCCCAATTGGCTCTGGAGATGTTGGGGGATCCCCCCAGAAAAGCACACAGGGGTAGGAGACGCTGTTCCATCTGGCAAGCAGTAGTTGCTTATGCTGACAGAACCACTGTAAGAGTGTGATGCTGAATTCTGCCCAATGTTGCAAGATGGATAATTTTTAATTGAACTGAGGATGTTACATGCCCCACTGCTTAAGAAATAGGGTAAAACATTTGGATACATACACAACAGAGCACGCAGAGCAACCCGGCTTGCTACTTTCCCGAATAAGGAATGTGCCGTCCCTTTTCCCACGCAGCAAATTTTCTGCTTGGCCTCTGTTGATATTTCCTACATTCCACGTTCGCTCATCATGATGAGGCAAATCCTCATCATCTTCCACCATAGAATATTGCCTATTGGGAGGAGAAGCAACATGTAATAGTTAAGAACCGGATGAAATTAACTTTTAATATATTGGTTACACTTCCACCCAAATTATTTAATTCAGGATTTCAAAAGTTGGCCCCATCAGCATTCTCAAATACACGAGGGCAAGATTCAGGCTTTGGTGAGAAGAAATTAATTTCCTAATCATCATGACTGTCTTCCAAATATTGTAAGACGCAAACTACAGACTTGTTTTCCTGAGTCTACAGGGATGTACAAATTGCTGCCTACAACTTTTGCCATGTGGCAACAAAATGAGATCAAGATGATTCTTGTCAGCTTCACATTATGATAACAACCCAGTTATTATTTTTTAACAGGTTGGATCCAGACTGCCTTCCATGGATGAAAAGTCTCCTTCCAACTGTCTAGATCAATGTGAGTAATGCCAAGGAGGCTGCGTGGTGGAGTGAACAGGTAAGTCATCTCCCTTCCCCCACCAGTGAGAATGAAGCCTGGACCTAAGCCAACATGACTGATAAGTTCTCAAGTACTGCCATCGCTAATGGTGCTGCCCTCCTGTCAGCACAAAACAGTTCAACACAAGCTGCCTTTGGGTCCGCTAAGATGGCTCTAGTTTTCAAACAAGACTATGCATTGACCCCAAACACAGATTGCTATCCATAATCACAAATGTGTCTTATAAATAAAGTGGACCAAGCCCTAGATTAATGCAGACTGTTCCTGCTAACAGGGAGTAAAAAAAAAAGCGCTGCTTCTCCCCCAATCTCACCTTGGTGTTATTTAAAAGCATTCCTCTATGAATTTAGAATCTGCCTTGTTTTGCTCGTTTACTGAAAATACATTCTGGAATGCTCAGCAGCAGCATAGCGAATACCCTTCCAACAGAGCTAGCACCCAAAGTTGGTTGAAACCCTGTTGCCTTCTCGTTTACTTGCTCCAAACATCTAAGGCTTTAGCAGCTGCTGCAAAATCACCCATGTGGGTTCAATAGTAATAGTAATATAATGTGGTTGCAATTGTAATAGTAAACTGAGAGCACTTCTCTTTATTGAAAAGAACAGGAGGTGTCACAGACCTCTGTGTAGATAGAAAACTAGATGAAAGGTTGACTATCTGCCCTACTTTCCTAGGATTAAGATGGACAAAAGGATAACCACCTTGTGGTGTCAAGGCTGTGGGAGAACCAGACACCTTAGCCTCTTTTACAAAATATGAAATTGCTAAGGACTCAACTCTTAGCTCTCCACTAGCCCAAAAAGAAAAAGTGATGCCCAAGCTAGTCTTCTTGAAGAGACCAAGTATCCCTACACTACAAGATTCATATTCCATCAATAAAAATGTATAGAGCCATCATTTAACTGGCATAATACAAGTGCTCAAAAAGACTTTGGATGCTTACTCTTCTGTGTTTTCATTGCCAAGCCATTCATTCAGTTTCTTTTGCCGAACTCCCTTCTGAGTCAGCCACCTGAAAAGTAAATTTGAAGGCACAGTTAGTCATGGTAATGTGCATTAAAAAAATGGACTCAAATTGAAGTAGTACACTTAAAAATCTGGCATAGGCACTTACATCAAGTACTGATCTCTGGTCTTTCTGAGCTGTATAAGGTCTGGTTTAATGCTGTTCATGCGTTTGTCTATCTCCCTGTATTCAGCAGCTTGCTTCTTCAAATCCTCTTCCAGTCTATGCCGACTGTCCACAATTTCACTGATTCGAGATTTCAGCTTTTCATAGTTGTGCATAATTCTGGAGGGGGAAATTAGGCATGTTAGATTCTAGATAGATTCTTAACTCACTGCTCAGGCTTGCAGTTTCTAAGGGAAATCCTTTAGGGCACTTTAAATATACAAATCTTAAGACACTGCTACCAACCTTTGTATTTCTTTCTCATTTCCTTCCCGCTTGAACTTTTCAATATATTCTTTGCTGTATCTTTCCTGTGTTTGGCACTGCTCTTCAAATATTTTTATGGTTTCGTTAAATGCTTCAATAGCTGTTCTTTTCATTTGAATTTCCTAGAGGGGAGAAAAAGCTGCAAATTCAGTTTCTGCAAAACTCAGAAAGGGGTTGGATGTTCTATATCTGAAGCACATTTGTGATTGGATTTTTTTTTTTTATCGCCAGTAAAGTAGCAAGGGTGGTTGCCTCCATGTCTTCCTTTCTGATGCCTGAAAAATCAACTTTGGTTGGAGAACACAGGAAGTTGCCGTGTACTGAAATCAGACCAGTGGTCCAGCAAGCTGTGTACTGTCTGCCACAGTTTCATAGAGGAGTCTTTTCCAGCCTTACCTGAGGATGCTAGCAAGTGAACCTAGGAGCTGCTGCATGCAAAGGATGTATATGCTCTACCAATGAGCTACCACCCTGCCTTGGCTGAGATCCAAGGAGCCATGCAACTAGCTCTATGTGCCCAAGGGTGCTATGGGCTGGTGTGTGTTTTTTGAACAGCAGCCCTGCCCCTCAACCCACTACCCCCACCACATGGCAAACTAAAAGCAGGTGTTTAAAGAGAAAAGGTCAAAACTTCTGCAGGGCACATCTAAAGTAGTTCTATCAATCCCATCATTTGTTCACTGCATTTCTGTAGGTTTACAGCAAAGGCAATAGACATTTATATATCTATATACTATGGGCTGGATGTGTACTAAGTTAGTTGTGTTTTTGTTCCTAACTGTAGGCCTGCTGATTTCAATAGGAACTTAGTTCAACTTCCAGGCTGGATCCAGCCCAATATATACTCAGCATCATCACTATTTTCAGTTGTAGGAACACTTTACTCTAATATTAAGTTTGTCTGAGCAATTGGTTAGCTTTCCTGGTTTTATTTTGGCTATAATAAACACTAAAACCAAAGCATTAAGTCCAGTCTAGATACTGTTCCTGACTCCAACGGTTAAGTAGAAGTCCTTAAAGAGTACTAACAGTACAGTGTTCAGATACCTGCATCTGATAAGAAATACAGTGGTACCTCTACTTACAAATAACTCTACTTACGAATTTTTCTACTTACAAATGGAGCTCCGTCTTGGATGCGGTTTAGATAGGATTTTTTCTACTTACGAATTTTTAGATAGGGTTGCTTCGACTTACGATTTTTTTCTCCCAATGCATTCCTATGGGATTCGACTTACACATTTTTTCGACTTACAAATGTGTGTTCGGAACCCATTAAATTCGTAAGTAGAGGTACCACTGTAGTTGACTAGAGCATCATTATTTAAAAGATATTTCTTGCTGGGGAAGCCATTATTATCACGATTATAAGCATTAGTCTGAAACCAGGTACAGTAAAATTACAAATGAGCTGTGTGTGCAGACATAAAACACAAAACTATAGTGTTACTATAACCCAGAAATAATATTTTTTAAAGGCATATCCAAATCTTTAAGAAGTAGAAGATTCCTCCCATATCAACAAAGCAGTTTACTCACAATAGTAAAATCTAGTCTCTGTAAAGATAATGTCAACTTTCCTGCTGTGCCCAGCTGTCTTCAAACAGCATATAATCTTTAATGTAAAATGTATTAATTAATACTGTGCTAGTGCCCCTGGATGTGACCAGAGAAGCAGGACACTGGCCAAGCAAATGAGGATACGGCACACAGAACGTCTGCAGGAGCTGCTCCCAAAGCACTGGATTACATTGATGGTTGAGGAGTGAAACAACGGCAAACTGTTCCGCTCTTCAAACCATACACTTTTCGTCCTTTCAAAACATGCACTCAAAGGTCATCATAGCACTTTTACCAATGTCAAGAAGATTTAACCTCAGAATGCTCCTGATATAAATCCTACTGAAATGAAGAGGCAGAGTGCTTTATAGGCTGAGTTCATGGTAGACATTCCACACTACTCACCTGAGATGTTCTTGTGTAGTCTTCATAGAGTCTGTCATACTCTCTGTTCTTCTCTTGGAATTGGATATTATATTCATGCAATTTCTTCCCAACTGCTTCAATGCTGTCCTCTTTAACCACTTGATCCTGGAAAGACAAGCACATGGAGATATATGTCCAATGAAGACCAGGCTTCTTACATATTAATGTTTCACACAATGCAATGGGTTGGGTCTAGAGACAGGCATGTATAATGCAGCAGCCCCCCCTCATCACCAGTAATCAGTCAAGAAATTTTGACTGAATGAACGTTCATGGATTCTGCACACGACAGAATGCACTGTTTACTATGCTGCCACCAAAACAGATGTATACCTCATGCATTTTATTGTGGAATGAGCTTATGTGTTTATTAAATGCAACGGCTCATTCTTCTTGCTAAAAAGCTCGTGTCCTGATTAGCCTATTAGTCCAAGATGCTTCTTTTGCTTATGCCACTTATGCCACAGAGCTCCTGAAATGTGCACCACTATTCAAATCAGCAACTTTTCATTTTATTAGATTTATAAACCACTCACTTTACAAAAATTCCAAAAGCTGTGTACAGAAAACAAAAAGATAAGTATAAAATATATACAAAAACAACAGCAGATGGCAACACTGTAGCAACAGCAGTATTCTGCACCATTATCAGAACTTCTGGACCAAACTCAAGAGCAACCCACATCTAGTGCATTGCAGCACTCAGTTATTGAGGTTACTACTACATGGACTGCTGTGGCCAGATTGTACCTGCCCAGTAACATTCACAGCTGGTAGAAGCCACGTGTAGCCACTGATACCATCTGAGCATCTAATGGCATGGTTGTATCAATGTGTACCCCGCCTAGACCATGAACCTGCTCCTTCAAAGGGCAATGGCCATTTCCCCAGACCTGGGAATGCCCACCCACAGGGGCATCTCTATATTTCCAAGAACCAGTCTCAGTCTTGGTCCTTTCCAGCCTACCACTGCATTCAGATGCACACCCAAGTCTTGAAGATCCACTTATAAATGAGACAGTTATATAGGTATCAATGCACATTCCAGAAGATGAGCTGTGTTAGTCTGTACTAGCAAAACACCCCATGGCAACTTAGACTAACAGATTTAGTGGGCATGAGCTTTTCCTTGTAGGCAAAAACCTACTGTTGAATCTGATGAGGTTAACATGGGTTAGGGTCAGTGAGCACTTAAATATGTACATTAAACAGTAACCATGCCCCCATCCTCACCCCAATTCCGATCCTTCACAGATGGACATACGTTCATTTTGTGAGAAGACAATCTTACAATATTTTTGTACTTAAGCAGAAGAAGAGATGAAAATCTTTTTTTTTTTTTACCTGTTGATACTTGGATACCGGGTAAAGCAATTTAACATCCAGCTTTGGATTATACTGGGCTAAAGACTCGGTCCGGTAGTGGTTTATTAGCTCGACAACGGAATTGAACGTTAATGGATCCGAAAAGCCGTATTTCCCATCTCGGTGAAATATTTTGATTAATTTATTATTTCCTCCCTTCCTGTAAACAAAATTTAATGGGGAAAGTCAGTCATCTTCATGAGGAAAATGTTTCTTAAATCCAGCCATGTAAAATGCACTTCAGTAAATAATAGGATGATGCAACAGTCTTTACCTTAGTGTAAGCGTATAGTCCCCATGCATTTTGGTGGAGGCATCTCGTACCAAGAAGGTGCCATCGGCTGTATCACGAAGCTTCTCATTCACTTCTTCCCTGTGATGGGACCAAAAGCAACATCTGGTTTAGCTTCTAAAAATACTAGCCTTTCACTACTAACATACTTTCTCCCTTTTTCTTTTTTTATTCAGCACAGTCAAAGTATGAGGAAGTTGTCATATGAAAACCTGCCAAGTTCTGTCATTCTATGGACTGACTTCCCAATTGTTCCAAGAAGTTTATAGCAAGAGAACTCAGTAATAGACTACTTTCTCCTGTATGTACGAAAAGGTGAACTGCTAGCAGTTGTATTCTTAATTCTTCGGTATGAATTTCAAAGAGCTTAAGATGTAAAAACAAACGTTGAGTGTTACTGATACGTTTGCAAAACAGTTATTTCCAGTTGTAAGTAACCAACAGAGAAATGTTTAACAGAATATAGCTCTGGCATGTTTTGTACTTCTGGTTTGCAAATGTATACTTTTTAACTCTCTAACAGCATTGCAACCAAAACCTGTGCTTCAATGTTTTAAACATTTCCTTTTAAATAGAGAATGTGCTAAAATGTGCATATATAATTAGCAAGATAAAAGGTGTCCTTACCTTGAGATATCTCCCCAGTACCATTCAGCATCTTGTAGAGACATGTTGTTGTTCATACCGTTATTTGCTACAGTATTAGGCTTTGGAGGTTTAGGAGGCAGTGCTGCAAATGAAAACAATAATACACATAGATTTATACTGCCTGCTGTGTACAGGTAGGTTACGATCTAAAATGACAATCAACTTAAATCCATTGAGAAGAAGAAAATTATTTCATCTTTGATTCAATTTATTTGTTTTTTGACAGCACTGCTTTTGAAACTTCTCCCTCTCCTGCCAGGAAACAAGCTTAATTCCTTTAGTAAGCATTTATAATTTCAACACAACCCTATGCATCTGCTTAAACATAAGCCCCACTGCATTCAACATGGTTTCCCCTAGATAAGTGTGCATATGATTTCAGCCTTGGTTACCTAAAAGTCCTGTGCTCTCAGCCAAGGAGAGCTCCTCCCCCTGCTCCCATCATAGCACAAATTGCAATTTGGACTCAGAAGAAAGATAAAAACTGAAGTTTTGCACCTCATTTCCCATCCTTTGTATTCACATCTTCCTGTCATTTGATGTATTAAAATTATGCTACCCTCCACACACACACGCTTACAGACACATACTGATTTAATCATCCTAGAGGAATTACGTTGCTTTCTAGATTCGACACTGCTGTGGCTAATAACAACTGGAAAATTACACAGCACTGCTATAGGGAAAGAGTTGTGTTTCTCTGATCCTCTGATCCTGCCAAAATGCACTTTAAGGAGTCCATCTGTGACCCAAATATCCCTGGTTCTAATCTTAGCATTCTATAGGATAAAACTGCTCCAAACGGCAATACTGATTTTTTTAAAAAACCCACAGTCCTGTTTCTCAATGTCAAACCTGCATGCATGCATAGACCAGTGGGTGCCAGAGAGAAGATTCTGCAGCATTTCTGGCTTACTAGCCAAAAACGGGGGTGGGGGTGGGGAGTCGGGACTAAATAAAAATTAAATCAAGTTATTTACTTTAACAGAAACTCCAATCCCATTCATCTACAACAATGCATGTGGGAAAAATGCGCCTCAAAATGAATGCTGTATTTTCAAAGGTTTGATGCAGCCCACTGATCTCCCTATCCTGTGCTAAATGAAAGTAGGAATGGTGACACCTAACATTTAATAGCAGTGCCCAATAATTTAAAACGCCGTCATTGTTTTGAGAAAAAAAAGCAGCTTTCAACAGCATTTCCTGCCTGACATCAAGATACACAAAGCAGGACTATTTTTACTGTATAACAAACAGACCTACAGGTGAGAGGGAAAAAAACTAAAAGCAGAAATCACATGACAATTACAGTTTCATTAAGCAAGCCAAAGAGAATTCTGAACAATAACCCTTGCTATCTTCTCTCCCCCCCCCAAATGCACTAAAGATAATTTAATTCAGCAACTTAACAGCAGCAAGTTAACCCCCAAATCCCAGTTCTGCTCCGAGAGCAGCTTTTGTGACATCCAGAATATGCCAGCCTCCGGCAAGAATGCTGCAACATTACCTGGCGGGTCCATTTCTATGTAAAACATCAAATCCGTGCCACAATTTATATCTGTCCTAGGATAGTCTATGTCCAGATCTTCCATGTTCCAGACAGTGTTGTACATTTGTACGAGTTTCAGCAAGTAAGCTCACTTAGAAGGAAAGAGACGGGATCTCTTTGTAATGGTGTCTTGGAATTCATTTTAAAACCTATAAGGGGCTGGACTGTAACCTATTACATCATAATCCCCAGCCAATCATGTCAAAAATAATGTCACTGGACCACTCCTGTTTCATCCCCCCCCCAAACACTCTTATTCCTTCTTAAATCTTATAACAATTGTCATTTCAGAAAGAATAGACACTTCACAGAATTGTGATCGGCACCTGATTGTATTTATAAAGACGGCTGAACATGTTCTCAGTTTACACTGATTCCACCCCCCTTAATCTTTTCTGTCTGCTGCTTGGTACATTCCACTGCTGGCAGGTTGACAAAAGGCTGATAGCAGCAGCAGCAGGAAGCGTTTTTTTTCCTTCAATACAGTAGATTTCTTGGTGCACGGAGGGATCACATCTCTGTCCCAGCTTTCTGTTCTCTAGCAGGTCGCTTACGACTGACTGCAATCCTTCCATGCACATTTTGACTCTACTATGGGCGCACTTTTTAAATAAAAGCCTGACGAGAGGAAAGTTCGAAAGCTCCAAATATATTATAAAGTGCCCATTTTGCAAGGGTCTGGGTACCAACTGCTTCTTTAAAACACAATGTCCTGTACTAATAACATGTCACCTTCAACAAATGCCCTTTTTCAGGAAAGCTGGCAAATGCAATTGTCTAATTCTTCACAAAGCACAGAAATTCAATAATCTACCTTTGCTGTTTCGAGTTCCAATCAAGCCCACCATCGTTAAATGCAACAGAAAAATTTCAGTATGCCTAGTTCATACTGTTTCTTTTGACCTGCTCTCATCAGGGCATTTGCCATTTTGGCAATTCCTGAAGAGCAAAAATTCTTGGTCAGCCTTCTCTGTTTTAGATTGGATATTTTCTCAGGTCTCCTCCTCCAGGCTCTCTCACAGCTAAAGCGACCTATTATTTCTTTAAAATGCTGATTTCTTACTCAGCATCCGGGGGGGGGGGGGAATCCTTAAAGAAAGTCACCAAGCAAACAGATTCCAATATTTTACACATTTATCACCACAGAAAGCCAAAGGGGGAAAAATATTTAACTCATTAGTACTACTGTTGCCTTACCAATTATTATACCAGAACTCTAGGTGATGTGCATTGCAGAACACCACGAATGAAAGCCAACTCACATCTTCTAAGCGCTGCACATACAAAGGAACTCTTGACCATTTTTATCCTTCAAGACAAGTACTAGCATGTAAGGACAGCAGCAAAAACATGCACACACTCGTTGCCCTGCAACAGCCATGCTTGAA
Organism: Zootoca vivipara; assembly: GCF_963506605.1. NCBI lineage: Eukaryota > Metazoa > Chordata > Lepidosauria > Squamata > Lacertidae > Zootoca > Zootoca vivipara. The sequence continues at coordinate 37,214,504 of NC_083286.1, forward strand.
CCCATCCCACAGCAGCCTCCCCCTCCTCTGCGACCCTTTAGGTGGACATGCTCCAGAGATTCCTTCCATTTGCCTCATGTAACAGGACACTTCAGACAGTCCCAGACACAAGTCCAAACATTGAACTTGAGGGTTTAGCCCACCTGCTATCCAAATAGCTCTGTTGCCAAGGTACATTTCTTAAATTAGGTTCTGAAAGACGCAAGAGCACACATAGCTAGCTCCCGTAGCCCAACGAGGCAGTCGCTGTCATTTTTATTTATTTCCCCCCCTCAAATCGCTTTTAACAGTGGGGAGAATAAGTACACTCCCTCACCCAAAGTTTTACTACTGGCTAAACTCCGGAACACCCACACTTATATCAGGTTACTGCTTGACCCAAACTAGTCTAGCTTGCTGTGACACGATGTGGAAAACCAGAACAGGCAAGACACTGACAGACAGGTGATTTTCCACTGTTCCATCACATAACTGAACAGGTGTCAAGTTTCACTCAAATCACATTTTAACTATGGAAGCTTGCTGATTAGTCTAATGATCATATGTAGTAAAAGTATGCATATACAATGTATATATGCATGCATTTACATACATACATGCATACACACACACACACAATCACATGCATTTCATTTAAAGATTGTATATATATATATATATAGAGAGAGAGAGAGAGAGAGAGAATGAGAGTCACTTACTTTGTATGCTGTGCATGGCACTTGCTCAACCTCGCATTTGACAACCTGAAAATGCCAGGTTGTAGGTGGCCTCTGCCCAGCTCCACAGAATTTACATGTACCAATATATATATATATCAAGAAAATAAACTATCCCTGGAACCGAAGGCAACAAGAATCAAGTATCTCCAAAAGTGTATTCTGTCTTCTAGCTCCTTAATTCCAGAAGAAAAAGCAGCAACTTGCAAAATAATAATAATAATAATAATAATAATAATAATAATAATACTCCAAATCCTCTTACGCTTTAGAAAGAATTGACTTCTGTGGCTCTCTCAGAAGTCTGCTCACCTCTATTTCATCACTGATTTTAGTAGTTTTAAAAAAATAGTCCTCTGTAGCTTGCACGTCTCTCTGAGATAAAGATCTCAGTTTCATGATTAACTTGGGCAGGTTCAAATATTTGCTGAGCAAGAGATTTCAGGCGGGGGGGGGGAGGGTAGGCAGAGTCAAAGTCAGAGTTGTCATCGGCTAACAAGTGGCCGATGCAAGACTAGCCCAGTCTCATTTTAGCCAAGTAAATGAGAAGACCATTGTAAGTGGCCTTAAAATAGTCTCTGTAGCTGGCTGCTGCATGCAGAAGTGAAGTACAAGACTGTCAAGAAAAGCATTATGAGCAGCCAAATACAGGAAGTGGCTGAGTTCGTGGGATGGGGTGGGGGGAGAGAAACAGAATGAAAGCCTTCCTTGTAAAGTTCTGCGTCTCTGAGAGCCCACAAGCGCAGAAGAAGCTTGTTAGCATTCACTGCATCACCTTCCACACACTTTCACCGGACCACAACGACAGGTGGTGTTTGAAGACCCATAAAATGAAGCCCCACACTGCTGAGTCAAATTAAAATCAACTCAAAGTCCCCAGTCCCTCCCTGAATGCCTGCTAGCTTCAACCTGGGCACATCGACAACTGCAGAGCTTTCAAGTTACAAGCAGTGCAAATGTATGCATGCTTTACCGAGAAGAAGTCCCAGTGTCTCGAATGGGGCTTGATCCCTAGTACGTGTTCACAGACAGCAAACTTAAGCAAGTGCTGTTGTTAGGATGTTAGAAAGTTGTGATAGGGAACAGTCATCTTTCAAATTGTTTTCTGTTTAAACTTGAAACTCAGCCTCTCTGTTTGCTTGCAGTGCCTGCTTATATCAATCAATCACTCAATCAATCAAATCAGGATTTATTAGTCAACTGACCATAATAACTTATACGTATACTTTGACAACTTTTGGCATCTCGGGTACCAACTGGTATTCTCAATAGTTGTTGGTCTGGGATCAGGCTTGTAAAGCAAACTGCATTCAAAGTCCTGAATTTGGGCAGAAACATATTTTGGGAGATTTTACTTTCTTATGAGCTTCACATCTCCTTGCCTTTGACTACCAACAACAACAACAAAAGTTATACAACCACAAAGGAAAAAAAAGCTTCCGGTCCATTTAAAGGGGAACAGAAAATTAATGGGGGGGGGGAGATGCACATTTATGTTTCCCACTTCAAAGTAATTTGAGTACTATAAACTTATAGGAGTATCTAATATTTAATTTGGGCTTAATTTAGTCCTTCCCCTATAGATGGCACCAAAAACACAGAACTCCGTGTGTGGAGATAATCCATTCATGTGTGTGCAACGCTGTATGCAGAAAGCAAAAGAGAGGGGCAGGATTTTGCATTGTGCCTGCAATTTGATTTATTCTCTTTCATAAAAACCAGAATTTCACCACATCTTGCATAATTTGGTTACTTGTTTGATGGTGCTTGAAAGAATGGATTCACAAAGCACCTGAAAGCAGAGGTTGAATACAAACCCAACTTCCAACCGCAATAATTGTCTGTGTTACTTAGTTTACACTAAGGAAATCAGTGGTGTCTGTATCCCCACCCCACCCCCACTTACAAAATAAGAAGCACTGACAAAGTATGGGAATCACAATTCAGCAAGGTATTTTATTAGTTTAAAATGATATGAGCCTTGCTTATTATTAGCTTAGAAGGGGAGCCCTCTGCTGGACAAACATCAGAATGTAGACAGGCGTGGTGTCTATTCTAAGATAGAACTGAGTGCCTACAGTTTTCATAATCCAGTCTTTTTAAAAGGGCCAGCCAACCATGTCAATTCAATGACCAAAGCTGCCGTCAGATTTCATATGCATTTTTTTCACAATTCCCTACAACAGCTCTCTAAAGCAGGCAACAGTTTTCATACACAATCCAATGGTCATGACAAATCTGAATCAAAAATAAATACAAGCAAAAGGGATGCTGCGCCACAAATAATAATCTCTATTTAGATCTCTGTGTCTCCATTACAGTTCATGGTTTTCACACCCAGTACCAATCATCCCATTTGTTTCTGGGTATCAGCTTTCAACCGACTATTGCTCTTAAAAATTCAGCTCGCACACCCAAATCACATCTGTTTGACTTCACATTCTGTTCCCGAGACAGGCTCTACTGCGCTCAGTTTTTCAGACCACGCCTTAGATCTGCTTTAAAGAAAAGTATGTGCCAAAAGTTTGCTTATTTGGTCATCAATCACTGAAGAACACCTTACAATGTCCACAATATGCAAAATCCCCCAGCGAAAGGTTCTTTCCAACATTATGTCAGTGCGGTGCCAAGGTCTGCCCGATGGTTACAAGTCATGGTTTAAGGAGAATGACGTTAACCTTGACCCTGAGCTTGGACAATACCCTAAGCCAGGCATCCCCAAACTGCGGCCCTCCAGATGTTTTGGCCTACAACTCCCATGATCCCTAGCTAACAGGACCAGTGGTTGGGGAAGATGGGAATTGTAGTCCAAAACATATGGAGGGCCGAAGTTTGGGGATGCCTGCCCTAAGCCAAACCTTTTCTGCAGGAGCCAAAAATGGGTGCAAGCTCCTCAATGGGAGTCAGGACATCATGGAGCCATGATAAGCCATACTCTTCTATGTTGTGATGACATATGGCTTTAAGCAAGGAAAAAATTGGGTGACAGACTAGAATCATAGAGTTGGAAAAGACCACAAGGGTCATCCAGTCCAACCCCCTATTTTACCATCCCTATTTTACAGACAGGGGTGGGGACAGCACAGTAGATAGTATCTAGGGAGTTTGTGGCAGAGGTGAGATTTGAACCCAGCTCATGCTATGACTGTATATCTTATCTTTGGGTATTTCTATACAGGAGTTTCCATCAGTGCTTAATCAGAAAACAAGGCAAGCAGGAAGGTACAATTCCTCCCGTGCACTGCCCTAGATTCCCCATAGCTGCCTTATGGACAGGTATCAACATGGCTTGCCAGAGTAGCCTACTTGGTTTTCAGCGGCGCACATTGCTACCTGAAGTCAACCATCAGAGAAGGCAAAACCATTTTGCCTCAGGCTTCCCAGTTCAACATAATAATAAAGGCAGGCGGTAAGAAAATGCCATAAGTACAGCCTTCTCCAAAATATACTTCAAAAATGCTTCCAAGATCCAGATTTTCTTACCTGGTGCAGGTTGTCTTTCATTCCATTCACTTGTAATTAACACTTCCAGGATTTTTATGTGATGTTCAGGGCTGTCAGAGCTGTAAAAAATTTTTTTTGTCTTATATTAAAACAAGGAAGCATGCGCTGAACAAGTTGAATATTCTGAATAATATCAGACACATATACAAATGTCACAGTGGCCGGAGTGGACTACTTCAGAGTAACGACGCTACGCAGCTCTGCATTTTATTCTTTTATTGGTGCTGCGTATTTACAGTGCTCAAGTCATTGCTATTTACACGGAGCGATGTTGTCAGTCGGTTTCAGAACCTCCTAATGGCTTTTGGCGCGTCTTTCTCCAACACAAAAGCTTTGGCAGACCCATCCTCTTGCCCCTCCTCTTCCTGCGTAATTCTGGAGTTGGGGGGATGGGTCTTCCCCCCTTACTTGCCCCTTCCTGTCCCACCTGGGACCCTGGCTCCTCTACCTTGCCTGAGCCTCGGACACGACTTCCTGCTTCCCCACTGGAATCGGAACTCTCCCTGCTTTCCCCTTTGCTCGGGGACGGGCTTGAACTCAGGAGGGGAGGGACTTCGCGATATCCCCTGTCCCTCACATCCACCCCCCTCCCAAGCTCTCCTTCACCCCTCCCCAGGCCCCCCCCATGTGTCGGTGACGACTGGAAGCCTAAAAACTCGGTGCTCTCCGAGCCCGTTGGTGTGAACACCTCCCCCCAGTCCTGCGAGCCCCCCCCTTCCGCCTGGGAGGACGGGAATCCCAAAAAGTCCGTGGCGTCAGAGCTGGTGGGGGTAAAAATGTTTTGCCAATCTGCTCCTTCCTCTGACTGGGTGGATCTTGGCGACACCCATACCTCATCCTCTGGTTCCTCAAACTCCGCTTCCCAGCGCCATGGTGAGCTGTTCTCCCGTGCCTCCTCCTCCTCCCCCTCCCTTTCCATGTGCCAGGGCTTGGGTCTGTGGGGAAAGAGGGCGTGAAATTCTTCCACCAAGAATTCCTCCTGTATCTGAGTGGCGGGAACCCATTCATTCTGGGACGGTGGAGCATCCTCCCATGCCATGAGGTACTCCAGGCCCCCCACCCCCCACCTTGAATCCAGGATGGCCGTGGCCTCATTGAGTTGCTCCCTGCTTTCCCTCTCCCCCCCTCCCTCGGGGGTTTGTTCGCTGTCTCTGAGCCTGCTGCTTTCCCTGTACGGCGACAGCAGCGATCTATGAAACACTGGATGCACCCTCATGTCCTCTGGCAGTGCCAGCCGGTATGCCACCGGGTTGACCTGTTGCGTGACCGTGAAGGGGCCCAGCCATTTGGGTGCCAGCTTTTTGCACCTCCCTCTGGTGGGAAGGCCCTCCGAGGACAACCACACCTTGTCCCCCACCCTGATGACCTCCCCTTGTCGCCTGTGGCGATCTGCCCCCTTTTTGTACGCTTCCTTGGCCCTCTCCAAGTGTTCTCTGAGCTGCTGGTGCACCGTCTCCAGTTCCTCTGCCCAATCCTCAGCCTGTGGGCCCTCCTCCTCCTCCTCCCTCTCCCTCTCTGGGAAAGATCTGAGGTCGCGCCCGTAATTGGCCTTAAAGGGCGACACCCCTGTGGAGACGTGCACTGCATTGTTGTAGGCAAATTCTGCTAGTGGCAAGCGATCCACCCAGTCCGTTTGCCGCTGGCTGACGTAGCATCTCAGGTACTGCTGCAGAATGGCGTTGACCCTCTCCGCTTGTCCGTTGGTCTGCGGGTGTCTAGCCGTCGACAAGCTGACCTCCACCTGCAGGAGGTTCATGAGCCGCCGCCAGAACCTGGAAACAAATTGGCGGCCACGATCCGAAATAACCCTTAAAGGTAATCCATGCAGTCTGAAAATGTGATCAACAAACAGTTTGGCTGTCTCTTCTGCCGAGACTGCCCTGGCACACGGTATAAAGTGACACATTTTGGACATGAGGTCCACCACCACCAACACTGCAGTCTTACCCCTGGACGAAGGCAGATCTGTGATGAAGTCCATGGACACCACTTCCCACGGCCTGTGTGGTGTGGCTAAGGGCTCCAGCAACCCTGGTGGCGCCGCTCTGACCACCTTCGCCCGCTGGCAGGTGGTACAGCCCCTTACATAGTCTCGAACATCTTCCCTCACCCCTGGCCACCAGAAGTGTCTTATGACTAGGTGAGTGGTCTTGTCCCTTCCAAAATGCCCCGCTGTAGGGTTGTCGTGCATCTGCTTGAGGACCGTACGTCGAAGCTGGGTGGTGGGTAGGTACAGCGCACCCTTGTAGAAAAGCAGCCCTCTGCGTTCTGCAAAGTCTTTTGCCTGCTCCCTCCCCCCTCTCAGTTCTCTGAAGATGCGGTTGGCAAATTCATCCGCTGCCGTCAGTGCTGTGAGTTCTGCCTCGCTCACCACTGCTGCTCCGCAGGACCATGCCGACGGGGGGAAAATGTGCCTTGGGGCTGGTGGCGCCTCCTCCTCCATGTACTCTGGCTTGCGGGAGAGGGCATCCGCCCTGACATTCTGCTCTCCTGGGATGTAGTGTATGGAGAAGTTGAAGTTCGAGAAGAACTCCGCCCACCGTATCTGCCGCTGGTTGAGCACCCTGGCAGTTCTCCAGAACTCCAGGTTCTTGTGGTCTGTGCACACCTGGATGGGGTGCTTGGCGCCCACCAGGAAGTGTCTCCAGTGCTGGAACGCCGCGTGGATCGCAAGAAGTTCCCGATCAAAAACTGTGTAGTTTCGCTCGGGCTGGGTCAACTTCCTGGAGAAGAAGGCACAGGGTCTCCACTCTCTGTTGGCGTCCAGTTGCAACAAAATGGCGCCCACAGCCTTATCAGAAGCATCTGTTTCAATGCGTAGGGGCGCGTCCTGAACCACGTGGAACAGGTTCTGGTCTGAGGCGAACACCCTCTTGAGGCTTTCGAACGCTGCTTGCGCCTCTGGTGTCCACCTGAACTTCTGCTTGCCTCTCAGGCAGTCAGTGATGGGAGCCGTAACTCGAGAGAAGTTCTTGATGAACTTCCTGTAGAAGTTGGCAAAGCCTAGTAGGCGTTGGGCATCTTTGCGCGTCCTGGGGCTGTGCCAGTCCAGGATGGTCTGCACCTTGTCCTTGTCCATTGCCAGCCCCTTGTCTGACAGCTTGTAGCCCAGGAAGTCCACCTCCTTGGTGTGAAACTTGCACTTCTCCAGCTTCACATACAGGTGGTTCTCCTTCAGGCGCTGTAACACCTCCCTGACGTCCTTCACGTGCTGCACTGGGTCGGTGGAGTAAATAAGGATGTCATCCAGAAAGACCAAGCATTTCCTGAAGAGTAGGGACCCCAGGACGTGGTGCATGAAGGCCTGGAAGCATGCTGAGCCCCCTTGCAACCCGAAGGGCATCACCAGATATTCAAAAGAGCCCAGAGGCGTGAACATCGTGGTTTTCCACTCATCGCCTTCCCGGATCCTGATCAAGTTGTACGCCCCCCTCAGGTCTAGCTTGGTGAAAATCTTGCCTCTGCGTGCCGCTGTCAGGAGATCATCCACTCTGGGCATGGGGAAAGCCACTGGCTCTGTCACCGAATTCAGCCGTCTAAAATCCACCACAAGACGGCGCTGTTGCGTGTCTTTCTTGTCCACCCAGAAGACCGGGCTGCCCCCTGCTGCCTTGCTTTCTCTGATGAAGCCCCGCTTGAGGTTCTTGTCGATAAAAGCGCGCAGATCCTCCAGTTCCTGGTCTGACATGGCGTACAGCTTGGCTGGGGGTATAGTTGCCCCAGGCACCAGGTTGATCTGGCAGTCAAAAGGCCTGTGTGGGGGCAGGTGGTCGGACTCCGCTTCACTGAAGACCTCCTGCAGGTCCCAGTATGGTTTGGGTATCGCCTCACCCCCTTTGACGTGCATGGTGGCCACCGTGGCTATCGGAGGCCCCTCCCCTGGTTGGTGCTGCATGCAATGTTCCAGGCAAAAGTCCGATCCAAAAGTGATGCATCTCTGATGCCAACTTATGGAGGGGTCGTGGCGCGCCAGCCAGCTCATGCCCAAAACGATTGGGGGGTCTGAGATGGTGGTGACGTTGAATGCCAGTGTCTCTGAGTGCCTTCCAACCGTCATTCTCATGGGGGGGGTTTGATGAGTGATGGCCCCTCCCAGCAGCTCTCTGCCGTCAATGGTTGCCACGTGCAGAGGAAAATCCAGCTGCAGAAGCTGGATCTGGTGCTCTTCTGCAAAGTTTCTCGAGAAGAAGTTGGCTGAGGCACCACTGTCAATTAGGGCGAGGACCGTCAATGGATAGCCATTTGGGAGCGTGAGCGTCACTTCTAGAACCACTCCTGCTCTGGGAGGGGTGGGCTGGCTCTGCTCCTCTCTGTGCGGGTGGGTGGGCTGGGGCTGTTGTCTGCTGACTGTGCCTGGCTGCCGCCCCTTGTCTCCTGCAGCCAGGCTTTCCCGTTTCCCTGCTGTGGTGCTGCGTCAGTGGGGGAGGGCACAACCGTTCCCGCCTTTCCTTGCCACTCCCTGCGATGTGGGCAGTCTCTGACGAGATGCTGGGGGGAGTTGCAGAGAAAGCAATTCCCACCCCTTCCCTCCTTGCGTCTTGGCGCCGCTGGGGTTTGAAAAGCCCGCGCGCGCGCGCTATCAATCTGCATGGGTTCCTGGTCCTGACTGGCCCCAGGCGTGGCTTGAAAGGGTTGTTGAGGGAGTGGCTTCTCCTGCGACCGTGGGAACCAAGCCCGCTTTGCGCGCGTTGCTTGCTTGTCGCTCCATCTGGATTCCTGCCTCACCCCCACCGCCAGAGCCGCTTTGCTCAGTTGATCCATATTACTGGGCTTTGGACCTCTCGAGAGCTCATCCTTCACCTCCTCATGCAACCCCAAGTAAAACGCCGCTTGCATTGGGGCAGACTCCAGATCCCACCCCAATCTGTGCACCAGCATGGTGAATTTCGCCCAATACGCGCGAACTGTCATATTTCCTTGGCGTAAATTATGAAGTTCCTCCTTAGTCTGGTCCATATGACTATCGGACGAATACATCGTTTTCAAACCTTCTAGAAATAGTTTGACATTCTTCATGCAAGGATTCCTTGTTGCAATTAACGGTCTTAGCCACTCCCTGGCCGCCCCTGTAAGGTGCTCCACAATAAACGCTACTCTGTGCTCATCATCAGGGAACTCATCGTGGTGCAGCTCAAGAGCATACACAATCTCAGTCTCAAAGCCCTGAAACTCCTTCGGGTCTCCATTGAACTTGCTTACTAGGGTCCCGGCTCTCCTTCCTGGCAGCACTTGGACTTGGGGTGCCCCTCCCGCCTTGTTTTTCTCTGCATCCAGCTTGTTTTGGAGGTCTACCGCCACCGCCCTTAAATGCTGCTCTTTTTCCTGGAGCTCTCTCACCTGTTCCGCAAGTTGTAGCCGGTCGTCCTGGACCTTCTTAGTCTCCTCTTTAGCTGCCTTCAATTCTCCCTGCGCCTGCAGCGACAGCTGTTGCAGTTCTAGCTGGGCTTGCTCAGCGATCTGCCGCCACTTCTCCGCCTCTGACACGCTCATCCCGGCAACTCCAAAGTAGCCCAAAAATGATTAGGAGGTTGCTGTCACAGTGGCCGGAGTGGACTACTTCAGAGTAACGACGCTACGCAGCTCTGCATTTTATTCTTTTATTGGTGCTGCGTATTTACAGTGCTCAAGTCATTGCTATTTACACGGAGCGATGTTGTCAGTCGGTTTCAGAACCTCCTAATGGCTTTTGGCGCGTCTTTCTCCAACACAAAAGCTTTGGCAGACCCATCCTCTTGCCCCTCCTCTTCCTGCGTAATTCTGGAGTTGGGGGGATGGGTCTTCCCCCCTTACTTGCCCCTTCCTGTCCCACCTGGGACCCTGGCTCCTCTACCTTGCCTGAGCCTCGGACACGACTTCCTGCTTCCCCACTGGAATCGGAACTCTCCCTGCTTTCCCCTTTGCTCGGGGACGGGCTTGAACTCAGGAGGGGAGGGACTTCGCGATATCCCCTGTCCCTCACAACAAATGAATTCACTTGCTTTTGCGACTGTAACTGGTTTTCTAACTGCATGTGGGTGGCATTCAACTAAGGTTTACGTAGTGTAGAGCCACTGGAATTAATGAAAATGACTAAGTTAGGGCAAATAATTTCAATATATATACTTTGAGTGAAACTTTATTCAATACTATCTCATTAATAACTCATTAATAAAATGTGAAGCGGAGGCTCCAATACTTTGGCCACCTCATGAGAAGAGAAGACTCCCTGGAAAAGACCCTGATGTTGGGAAAGATTGAGGGCACTAGGAGAAGAGGACGACAGAGGACGAGATGGCTGGACAGTGTTCTCGAAACTACCAACATGAGTCTGACCAAACTGCGGGAGGCAGTGCAAGACAGGAGTGCCTGGCGTGCTCCGGTCCATGGGGTCACAACAACAACAACAACTCACCCTAGCACCTTACAGTTGGTGGGGAGGTAAGAAATCTTATAAATAAATAAGTTAAATAAATGCATACACCTTACCTTGCTACCTGGGTCCTGAAGAGCAGATAGCTGAAAATTTCAGCTAGGGATCTTGCATTCAAAAAGTTTTTGGTAGAGTTCTGACAAAGTCTGGAGAAATGTTTGAGTAGATACTGGAGTGTGAGCCAATACTGTTGAGGTATATTAGGAGATCTGATGAGCCTCTTCAGCACTTGAGCATATTCCTCTGAGTTTTGCACTTCTGCAAAGAAATGAACGTTTCCTAATGAGGTTCGTTTAATTCAACAACAGGTTTTACAGGAAGACGTGAATTCTTTCTTCTCTTAAACGATGAAAACTTTAGTAAGCATGGGCAGAAAAAAGGATCAGCTATACAAAAGTCAAAGTGAAACAGGAGTATCATTTGGTAAAAAGCCACAAAATGTTCAGCGTGTGCTGGTAGAAGTCTGTCTTCTGTTTAGTATCATACATGATTGGGTAATTCTGAGATGTAGCTGATAAGCATTGGAGGTGCTGTTGTAACTTTGAAGGTTACACTAGCAGCAATATCCTGTCCCTAGAATTTGCAAATGACTATGAAGGCTACCACTGAACAGGTTGAGTCCTACTGCCTGAATTCAATACTAAAAGAGATGAGCCTTATCTATGCATATTTATTGCACTGTATCCTAGAATTGCGAATGGACTTCAGAATCTTGTCTACTCTAATACATTTACCTCGCAAGTACTGATAAAAGGTTAACAATTAGCTCTTTCTGCATACAGACAAATCCTTGATTTGTTAACCAGTGTTTGTACAAATATTGTACTTGCTAAGTCACAATGAGTTCTTAACACTAAGAACCGTTTTGCACATTATGTTTTTAAGAAAATTCCATGAGATTTTGTTAACATGAAAATGAAAGGTGAGCGCATAACATGCAAACAGACAAATGTTTTCAGCTAGATACATGTACCAGGGAAACAGGACTGGGCGGCAGATCCTTGCTATGTGTACAAAGCAGATCCAAAAGGAATGTGTGTGTGTTTCTGCAGGGCTCAAAAAATGTATGCAAGACTTGTCTGAAGGTCCGATTTTTGGTATATTAAGCCTCCCATAACCTACCCTTGGAGGAAACAAAAATTAACCATTGCTAATGAATTTTGCGTTTGCGAAAAAAATGTTTACGTTCATACCTTGTGCTATGGAAATCATTTCATTGTAAACAGATGCTGGAATGACAGGATTTGGCAAGTCCACAAAGTACCTCTTCAAAGCATCTGATAAAACTTGCAGATCGATGGCATCAAAATCCACTGCAGAAAAATCTGAGAGAGAGAGAGAGAGATCCCAGTCATGCTTTGCCTGTGGAGCATGTTCATACAAAACAGAAAGCAATGCTTGCATCTCAATTTGGTTTATAATGAACCATTTGTAGCAAACAAGGCACCCAAAATGTGCTTTTATTTATTAATTTCGATCCAGAAGGCTACCCAAGTCAGCTTACATAAAATAACACGCGACACAACATCACTGAGGCTGCTTCTACCCAGTTTCATGCAAGTCATTGCTCTGCGGTAGCATATCCCCAATTTCCTACAGGGCTATAGGTCTTATTAAACTGTCCAAGGGCAGATAGGGAGCTAAGCTGCTTAGTGATGGCAGTTGGGTGTTCTGTTGCCCGGATGTTCTGTTGCCTGGATGTGCAGTTCTTACCCCCCCCCCCCTAGGACTCCATACCTTTTACAACTATCTAAAAAGGAGCTCTTCACAGAAGTTCAATTGTATGTAGAACACATGTAAGAGACATTGCTCTGCTTCCTAATGTAAGAAGTTTGGCAATCACATGCCACGCCCCCCTCTAATGCCAAGTTTGTCTACAGAAAGAGCATGGCGATTTTGCACAATGATGAGGAAGAACTGCAAAACCTACATAAATAATTCCTTAATGCATAATGAACAATTCACACATAAGGTCCACAACAATGCACATCTTTGCTGAAATGACTGAAATTCAGTTACTTTGTTCCTTTTTTAAAGCAATATATAATAAACAAGAACCTTCACAAACATATTGAATGTCTTTGCATTATTCACCTGCATACAGGGAATCATGAATGAAAAGGAAAATACATTGCCACACCATACAAATAACATACAAAAGTATGTATACCGCAGTCAAGGAGATCTGTCCAAAGTCCGCCAGGAGACTTCGTTGCTTTGATATACCTCTCACTAATGGGGCAACATGAGTAGATGTTTTAGGCCAGCCTTCCTCAACCTCGGGCCTCCAGATGTTTCGAGACTACAATTCCCATAATCCCTGACCACTGGGTCCTGCTAGCTAGGGATCATAGGAATTGTAGGCCAAATACATCTGGAGAGCCAAGGTTGAGGAAGCCTGTTTTAGGCCTTCTAAGAGTCCAAGGTATTTTTAACTGAGCTATGTTTTACATACTAATATTTTGTGTAAACAGTAGCACAGTAAAGCATTACAACCAATGATAAGGCCAGAGTGAAAACAAGAAAATGTTTTATTGGCTGGCGCTGAAAGTTACTTTACATCTCTAAAATTTCAGATATATATTCAAATGCATATACACATATATGCATGCGTGTGTATGTGTTTGTGTGTGTGATCTGTGCATGCAGAACAAAATTCCTAAATGGATGCATGTTAAAGTTTAAAAATATGTTTTCAGGTCCAAGAGAAATCCTCCTTGGACCCAGAAGATTTGAACAACTGTAGACTGGTTGTATCTGGAGTTTTACAGCATGTTTCCATCAATATTCTGATTACACAAGGTTCTATTTCTCATGTTCTGCTCAAGCAGTTATAGTGATGGATGTACTGGATCCGTCCCTAGGGAATTCTCTCCCCAGGGAGGCTCACTGGCACCAACCTTGCTACTGTTCTATTGCTTGTGTTTTCCTGGGCATTTGGGAATTTCCCACACTATGATATTGTGTTCTTATATCTCTTTCAATAATGTTTATATGATTTTATCATTGTATTTCTCACTTTCTTCGTAAACTGCTCTGAGACTTCATTTAGTGGGGAAGCCATGCATAAATCTCACCTTACCTAACCTAAGTTACAGCAGCATCCTCAGCCAATCATATTTCTTAAAAGCTATTACCGACCAAGATATTTCCAAGTAGGCCTAATCCCTGGAATTTACGAAGTCAATGGGACATGGGGTCAGTGAAACCTAAGAGTGTAACTGAAAACCAATGGAATATACTGCTCTGCCAATACACTAAGTTTTACATGTTAAATTAATTTGTCCCATGTGAATTACACTGAAATCTATTAATATTTGTACCTACCGCACTCAGTAATTTGTCTCAATTCACCAGTATTGCTTGATCCATGTGACCTGTACAGCGTTGAACATTCCAGACCTTAAAAACAGAGCAGATTGGGTTTTTAAAACAAAGAAACAAGCACCCTCAAACAAATCCTGTGGCTTTTTGTACATCCTATTTCACCCAAATGCCACTGTATAGCAGGAGTTTGTACATACTTGTGTAATTATATTCTTAGTCTCTCACATCTAATTGCACCCCATGCAGGACATGCCTGCAAACAACTAGCTGAGCAACACTACAAAAATATAAATTCTTGACTTTGAAATTTGCATCAGGGCCAAACTGAACATGAAATAGAAGATCTATGATCAGTTCTGACTTTAAAACAAAACAAAACCTTAATTGTTAGTTGGTGGAAGATGTTTCAATAGCATAAGAGTTTGGCATGATCGTTTAAAAAACCCTCCCAAACTCAGTGCCTGTATATTTTGAAACAGCCGTTCTCAGTACAGGCGCTACTTCCTTTCAATAAGAAGTGTTTGATGTTGCTGACATTTAACAATGACTGCATTTAAAGCAAACCAGTCATGATTGCAATAACTACACTTAAGAGATTGCAAACAAACAACCTTCAAACCGCCTGTCTTCTAACCTGCACCAATAGTCAGTCCTGATTTAACTTCTAAACCTATGGAATAACACTGCAGAAGTGAGGCTGACCAATTGAAGAAGTCAGATGGAGAAAGGAACACAAATGCACAATAAATCCATGCTGGGATGGGGACAGTACAGTTACAGAAATGCTAGTCAAAATATAGAAGGGAAATTCATGTTTCATTATGGGAGGAAATTTCTCTCCTCTGGCACATTCTTCAGCAAATGGGAAGGGTAAAGAAAGGTTTGTAGCAAGTTTGAATTTTGACACACACAGATGGAGAAGTGGAAGTTTCTACTGAAGTTTACTAACACTAAAGCATCTGACAGCTGTTCTTCTTTCTAAGAAACTGACACAGCCTTAGCAATTGTGCTTTTTGCCTTAGGAGTTTGTTTTCTCCAAAGTGTTATGTTGGTATATTTGTTTACAAACAGGGAATACAAAAGACATTATTATTCTCCAGGGCTCCCCGCCATTCAAAGTAAACCCAAACACTGTGTCTTGGTGTCTCACACCTGAGGGAAGCGGGAGGGAAGGCAGCCTTTCCCAACCTAATGCTCTCCAGATGTTGCTGGACTACAAATCCCATTATCCCTGACTATTCATTGGCTGGGTTCAATGGGAAATGTAGCCCAAAACACCTGTAGGGCACCAGGTTAGGGAAAAGCTGGTTTAATGATCCCAAGCAGTCCCTACCTTTGGATCAACTATTCACTTCAAGGACAAGAGTTTTTGCTACCTATTTGAAAACATTTCACATTTCTAGGGTTTTTCTAAATTTGTCTTTAGGTAATACATATTTATTTCAATATAGCTCAACAGCCAGTTATGAGGTGGCAAGCTGTTCAAGCTTCATTACTACTTTAATAAACCAAGTAGGCACAATTCAAGCAGCATGGGACTGTATTATTATTATTATTATTACTACTACTACTACTACTACTACAACTTCTGGACCTTGGGTATAATTCCAACATCAAAGAAGAAGAAGAAGAAGAAGAAGAAGAAGAAGAAGAAGAAGAAGAAGAAGAAGAAGAAGAAGAGTAGTTTGGATTTGATATCCCGCTTTATCACTACCTGAAGGAGTCTCAAAGCGGCTAACAGTCTCCTTTTCCCTTCCTCCCCCACAACAAACACTCTGTGAGGTGGGTGGGGCTGAGAGACTTCAGAGAAGTGTGGACTAGCCCAAGGTCACCCAGCAGCTGCATGTGGAGGAGCGGAGACTCGAACCCTCTACCGCTCTTAACCACTACACCACACTGGAAGCAAGTACATGAGTATTGTGCAAGACTAAGCATGACCTGATATGCCTCCTGACATTTAGGCCTGCCATTTGCAATTAAAAAATGTGAAGCTCAAAAGGGGTGGTATCCAAATGACCAGGCACACAACAAAGTTATATTCTAGCCCCATGCCACCATATGCATACCTTTTCTTTCAATGGCTTCCACTAACTTGATAAGAAGAGGAGCCGCCTTTTCAGGTGGTGAAAACTGCTCTGAAAGATCTGGAAGTGTAAAAGCTGTAAAGGAAAGAAGGAGAAATAAGTAAAATATTTTTTTTAAAAAATGAAGCAGCTGAGGTACAGTTGAGAGTTCATGAAAAGCATGAGATGTAATGCAGCTGGTTAAATTTTAAACACTGAACAAATTCCCTTTATCAGCTGGCAAAGTCTAGGCAAACAGTTTTCTCATCAGCCCTTGCGTATTAGAACCATACATAAATCACTTAGTTAAAAAGAAGAAGTTTGAGTCCCAAATAATTCAGGACATATTCAGCATAGTTTTGGTAGAAATTTTGCTAGCCTGGAATGAAACTTCAGAAACACATGATGCACCCTTTGCTATTTTGAACCACTTGTCACTACAGTTTTCTCATGCAATAGTGAACAAATAATATGCATCCTTATATTTCTATAACTCTTTCATCGCAAAGGGCGCAAGTCATGTTGCATCAATGCACACTCATTTCTGAGAAACATAAATAAAAGAAAGGCCATGAACCTTATCCAGATCGGCGTCTAGCCCATGTGTGATAGCCATGCACAAGTGTGTTTTAGTGGATGGGAATAGCAACCATGTCACAGGAATGCTTTGGGGGTCACTGTGCCACTATCAACTTCTTGCAAAAAAGAAAAAAAGGCACCCTTATATTGAATGCTATCCCTGCCAGCTTGGCATATTTCCATGGCTAGCTAAAACAGAGTACTGTATAAGAGCAGTGATGGACCCTGCTGGGTGAAAGAAGGTCCAGAGTTTTGCACTGGCTGCCATGAGCAATGAAAACATGCACCCAAATATGCTAGGGATATAATAAATGGGATAGTTGCTGTACGGTGGTTCATGGAAAGTGCATAGTAGTTTGAAACAGGCATCTAATTTTGTGATCGTGGACACACCAAAATGGCAACTGGAGCTCCTCATTGCGGCGACCTTTTGAGAATTCTCGCCATGCCTCTCCCAGGCTTGTTTGTTTCCATTTTCAGTATAAGGAAGATGGAGGAGGTCTGTTGGGCATGGTGATGCAGAGCTCTGTGCCACAGGGCACCACTGGAATGTGGCCATTTATCAATGATGCAGTATCAGAGCCTCACAACTTCTGCTGCTGAGGGGGAGGCATCCCGGGGCGCAGCATTGCCGCTTGTTTTCCCCACCCCAGGCGGAGAAGCAAAGCGAGTGGCAACAATGGGAGGAGCGCCCAGGCTCCTGCAGAGTTTGGTGAGAACTGGGACATGGCAGATGTGGTGATTCCTGTTTCACCTCAGGTGGCGAAACGGGACAGGCTGCCCCTGTGCAGAATTGCACCCGTCTTCCATTCTGGGTCTGTTTGCACTGGGAGGTCCAGATGGGAGATGCAGAGGTACCTGTGTTCATTGCTCCTCACCAAGTTCCTGAGGCCTTTCTGTCCTTAAAAGACACTTGCCCCTGCTTTTCCTCGCACTGCACATATACAGCATAACCAATACGCAAACTCGCTTGACCCCACCACCCACTTTTTCTGCTGCTAAAAAGGCTCTTTAAGGCCAGTATGCTTGCTTCCCTTGCAACCTGTAATCTCCCTTAAATGACGCGTGCAGCCTCCCCAGGGAAAAGGGTTCAGAATGGAGGTGCCCTTGGCTGGTGATAGGCACAGGGGAGCCTGTGTTGTCATCGAGTCCACATCACAGCACTTGTTTTGCCCTTCCTTTGTAGTCGCAAAGGAATAGATTTAATAGATTATTTTATTTCATTTTTCTGTTGTAAGCCGCCCAGAGTGGCTGGGGAAACCCAGCCAGATGGGCGGGGTATAAACAATAAACAATAATAATAATAATAATAATAATAATAATAATAATAATAATTGCATATTTGATGAGCCTCCTCCTCCTCTTTTCTTCCCTTGTCCTCCACAGGCTGCACATATGCATGTTCACATATGCACACACACACACACACACACACACGATCCATACAAAGTGCCCACGTGTTTCTCTGTGTCAACATGTGCTCTGCACAACGATAGAACTCCTGTGCACTTCAAAACAGAATGTGCAAAATCTATACAACCTTCTTATAATAAAATGCAATGGAACAGAAAGCTCTGGACTTGACCAGCTGGGGAGCTACACACCTTCTTTCTTTTTGCCCCCCCCCTCTGTGATTTCTACAAGAACTATAAAAAAATACCACATTTTTTAAAGGATCAGAAACTTCCTCTTAACAGTAGTTCTTTGAATATGTCACAATTACTAGGAAATCCACGGTACAAGAATCTGAAGATTTCCTTGAAGAGCTCTTTGTGAAATGTGTCCAGCAGAAGAACAAACTCTGTGAAAAGGACATTCACTCCCCTCCTAGCATGGTGGAGCCAGCAGTAGTCAGATCTCGCATTTGTCAACAAGAAATCATGTTATAAAAGTTTAGAAGAAGCTCTGCCAATTTTGGGGAAACTGATCATTGTGAAAGATATCCATGCATAAAGTACCTTGCTGTATTTTTAAAGGTACTTGTACTTTTATACCTACATAAGTGTTCAATCACTGTGCCTTTTTCAAATGCATGCATGCATGGTCGTGTACATGTCGGGTTTTCTGCACAAAAATATCTGCATCGAAAATAGCTGTGCACAAAGCAGTTCTGAGGGAGGCACACGGCAGAACGAAAAATTCAGCTCACTGCCTTCTCTCTCTTATGTACTCCCTCTAGCGGTTTCTGTAAGGAAAGCAAATTGCATTTCTCACCCGCCCACCACAGTTCCTTTGAGCCTAGTTCTCCCATCCTAGATCAGAAGTAAATTAGGAATGCTCTATTTTGATGTTTTAGAAGAGAGGCTTCTCTTCTCTTGTCTTATCTTTTGCAGTTAGAAAAGTAGGCTGCTGCGGAGCTAGAAATGCTCTTGCAATCAATTGGGTTTGCTACATAAAATATAATTTTGAGGGCTGCAACATGCCCTATCCTATGCACATTTCCAATGGGGGCTTACCCCCATGTAGACAAATCAGTTAAAACTGCCTGAAAATCTACCACTACCGCCCATTAATCAGTCTTCGAAACTCCCATTGTTCTAGGCACATTTTGCAACAGGGAATTCCATGTGCACGAGCAGTTTCTGAGCTCTGGGCGCAGTACTGCGCCTAACATTTCAGATTAAAACTGCAGAGTGGAAGGAAAGGAGGACCCTTTTCTGCCTCCCCAATTCCAACTACTCTCTGAAGACAGGAGAAGAAATCCTCTTAAGAATATCAGGGGGGTGGGCAGGGGAAGAACCAGACTATGTGAAAAATGAACATAATAGTTTAGCTGCAGTTCATTCATTTTCAGCTTTGTATTCTTGTTATAAAAAGCGCACCTAGACATTGCCTTGTTGCGCCCATAACCTAGATTTAAGGTGCCATTTAGCTCCCAGCTCTCATATCTCAGTTTCTAATGCTGCCATTAATTGAGCAGCATTTAAAACATGTGTATGCTGGAAATGGCCACTAGAACAGGTATTCTCCATGCTCTCTCAGAAAAGAGAGAATGGTTCTCCTAAGATAATATGAAAAAGGTGGAACAGGAAAAAGAATCTAGTATGGTATATGACTACTTCATAACTGTTTTTACATATGCAGATTTAACTGATTAACCATAGGTAAATCAACCAATATAATGAAATTAAAAGATTTATTTAATTGGGTGACAGCCCTGATTCTTTGAAGCCAAATACCACCTCACTGGTTCAAACAAACTGTCAACCATAATTTTAATAAATTAGTTAAATTCTAAATAAACTGATGGGGAGGGGAACCCCTTAACATTGTAATGTGATGAAGTGATGAGTGAGCAAAGCATTTCACCAACAACCCTGACACAACGACACTCTCTTAAAAGTAGTGGGTTTCGTAGCTCTTGTAGCAGTGAGATGCTCTGTTCTGCGATGCTCCTGTATAAAATTCCCATACCATTATACTGCAATTGGTACTTTTGACAGTAAACTTTCCACCTTTGGCACAAAACTGAAAATCACAGTCATTTAGGTTTTTTTAAAATAATAATAATAATAATAAAAGACCTCAGGAAACAGTTGTGTGCCAAACTAAACACTTTACAACATTCTTAGAACTAAGTACCATTTTACAAGATTTACACAGAAGGAAGCCAGGTTTGTTCGTGGTGCTTTAAATTTTTTTTTTTCTTTTTAAAAAAACGCTGACATGCTACAGCAACAAAAAAGGAATGGAAGCAAGTATTCCAGCTACCATTGCCAAAACAAGCCCTGAATATGGATTAGTGGTAAGAGAGCAGAGGACTGAACACGTATCAAAAGGATTACTGCAAGAAACAAGTCCCCACCACCCCATCCCACCCCTCTCAACACACAATTTTCAATGGACACAGAGAAATAACAAAACTTGACAAGTAGCCTGCAATCTGTACCTGACTTCAAAACTATCTTCTGCTTTGATGTGTGCTTCACAGCACAAAGGTTTGGAGAGCCAAGTCCACTCTTAAGAATCTGGGCCACTTTGCAGATCCCTTTGCTGCAATCCAGTATCAATTTTTCACTTAAAGTAATCATTTTAACGTTCACGTTAAGACAAAGTGTACCCTTTGGGTTTTTATTTTCGAAGCCCGCTGTCCCCAGAGTTTAAAAGTTGCCGGGGGTTTGTCTTAAAAAGAGCCTTCTTCCCTGGTCATTAGGCATTTTATCCCAGGTTAAAAGGAGGCTTCTGATGACATGTCAGAAATGCTCGATTTTCCACCCGTTCTATTTTTACCTTGCCACCGGCGGTAACCAATCAGACGGAACAGAAGCTGAGATTCCCTCCAATCCAAAAAGCTCTCCCCCTCTTGTTAATAGAGACATGCCTGAACAGCATTTAGCAAACAGCAACGTGTGGGAGCAGACAGCATACCTTGCAACTGAGCACTGCCAACATAGCTATGAGCTGCAAGACGAAACCAGCACACAGCTGCACTTTTTGCAGGAGTTCTCAGTAAAAAGAGATTTTCAGAGTTATTACCTGGCAAAGACCTATGGAAAGTTAAAGCTGGAAGATTGGCTATGCAAACCTCCGAGCCAAACCTTTCATTACTGCTAGAGGAAGCATGGAAGTCGATAGAACCAAAATTATAACCTAACCTGCCCTTTAAAATGTAATAAGATACACTATTGGAAAAGCATGCCGGGGGGGGGGGGGTCAGGTCCATTTACTAGAAGGTATCCAGGAGACTATGGTCTAACATTACAGTTAAAATAAAAACCTGAGTAAATTTTACCTTTTCTTTTCTCCTAGATTTTCTCAGCACCGGGTCCAATGGAGGCCTAATGGCTACAGCAGTTCCAGGCTGGCATAGCTCACAGCACATTTCTGCCTGCCTCCTTCAACCTTCAACACCAGCATAATGGATGGGCCTGTGGATACAATGGTGGCTGTAACCCCAGCATGCCCTACTGCTACCTGGTCACAGTCTGAATTGCTCTGTTGCTATTTTGTCAGGTGGTCCAAAGGTGGAGATCATAGAATCACAAAGTTGTAGAGTTGGAAGGGACCACAAGGGCCATATTTTCCAAACCGCAGTAATGCAGGAATCTTCTGCCCAACGTAGGACTCGAACTCATGACCCCGGGATTCAGACTTTCATGCTCCACCAACTGAGCTATGTATGTAGGTGGCTGGATCCCTTTATTTGTGTTCAGTGTGAGTTTCACATGTACTCAATCACAGATTAATTCCTTGCCATGCTTTATTTTTAGTTTTTTTAAAAAATAATTAAAAATGTGCACTCAAATTATACACACTTTCTGCTAAAACATATGTTTCGTATGCTTTTCGCTGCATTTCCCCCTTAAATACATACTATTGCATTTTAAATTCTGTGAAGTATGCATTTTGTGTGAACGCTTTGAGCAGAAATAGCACCACAAAATTCTGAGAACTGCATAATCTGACTGACAGCTGCATTTTAATCCACATTTTACTCCTGGGGTGGAAAATTAAAACATGGACCAATGAATTTCTCTTCCTTCCTTATCACAAGGACTGGTGTTGGTATTATCTTTTTAACTTTAAAATGAAGCCCCAGTTTAGCGACAGAACAATGGCAGCCCAACTGCTACTGTGGGGTACACTAGTGTAGTGTGATGTTGTGTTGTTGGTAGCACATTGTATGAAAACAAGATGGTCGCCCCCATGGGGTGACCACTAGGGTGATGACATTTTCTTTTTTTTCTCTCTCAAAAATTATTTCCTGTAGCACAAATGGATGAACTTTTGCCTATTAATGACTAAAATGAGGTATATTCCATTGAAATATTAAAAAAGGTTATGCACAAACCGTTTTTAATTTTTTTGTATGCCGTTTTACCATTTCATAAAATTGTATTAACAATTCTATATATATTTTGTATCAAATCTGGACACAACACCACATTCCACAATGGGGAGTGTTCTTAGCAACATAGGGTATACAAATGTCACACCTGCGCAAGGTAAAAGTCCCTTTTTGAGACCTCAAAACTCAGCCAGCAGACCCTGCCGGGCATGCTGGGAAAAGAACCTACAGGAGAGGTAGCAAAACATCGTCCTCTAGCAGCGTCTATACTGTTACTGCAGCTAAAAAAAGCTTCCTTGTGTGTTTGATGATCCTATATAACAGTGATCCCCAAACTGCGGCCCTCCAGATGTTTTGGCCTACAACTCCCATGATCCCTAGCTAACAGGACCAGTGGTTGGGGAAGATGGGAATTGTAGTCCAAAACATCTGGAGGGCCA
This sequence comes from Zootoca vivipara, assembly GCF_963506605.1. NCBI lineage: Eukaryota > Metazoa > Chordata > Lepidosauria > Squamata > Lacertidae > Zootoca > Zootoca vivipara. The sequence goes on from NC_083286.1 coordinate 37,237,330, forward strand.
AAGTTTGGGGATGCCTGCTATATAATGTTGTATATATGTGACTCTAAAGCTTGGGTTCAATTTTATATCTGCTTACAGTGACTTCAAAACTGATAAATAAAAATTTTTTTAATCATTTTGTGCATGAGGTTGTTTAATCACCTCTCTTTGAAAGTAAGATTTTATCTAATCTTTAATGAAAGCTCATCAAATTATGATACAGGGAAATGAGGTTGTAAAAAAGTCATCACCCTAGTGACCACAGAAGACTGCAAAAAACAATTAGTAAGTAATACAGTCACCCCCACCTGGATTCCAGACAACTTCTGCCCTGTCCCCCAAATGTTCAAGAACTCTCCTCCATATTTTGTCTGTTCCAAGGTCCAGTGCAGAGCTTTCCAAACTGTATGTCATGATGTGTTAGTGTGTTGGCTGCAAGTGTGTAGGTGTGTCCTGCAAACGCCACGCCCCCCGCCCTGCTCCTGCGGCTGGAAAGGGGTTAGTTCAATCTCCTGTTTGCTAGTAAAACTGAATTACTGTGACGCAAAATGATGCATGTCTAAAAAGTGTGTCACCAACATGAACAGTTTGGAAAGCTCTGGTCTAGTGAGGTGGGAGGGATGGGTGTGCGCAGTGGTGCAACAACTGTTCATTTGGATGGCACTTGTTCCAGAGAACTGCTTTCTGAGGAACATAATGTAAATATTTATAATCTGCAAAAATGGTGCATTTATATTTCACACATTATATCATTGTAAGCTGCTTTAATGAGGTGTATACACCATCTATGGCAGGCATCCCCAAACTTCGGCCCTCCAGATGTTTTGGACTACAATTCCCATCTTCCCCGACCATTGGTCCTGCTAGCTAGGGATCATGGGAGTTGTAGGCCAAAACATCTGGAGGGCCGCAGTTTGGGGATGCCGGATCTATGGTATGAATATGTGTTGTGAGCACCTCCATACCCTCCAAAGGAAAATGCTGCTTTGAAACTTTAGGAAAAAAAGCTTGCATGGGGAAATACTGCTTACCAACAACTTACCAAAGCCTTCATCCGAAAACTTGATTATAAAGTAAGTTGGACATACACTCTCACAACAGGCTAGTTCAATCTCAGCCCACTACCCAGAAATCTCACGATTACCACAATTATGCTGTACTGTTTTCAATATTCGGTTGGAAGCCGCCCAGAGTGGCTGGGGAAACCCAGCCAGATGGGCGGGGTATAAATAAATTATTATTATTATTATTATTATTATTATTATTATTATTATTATTATTATTACCAGTATTTTAAACAAAAATATATGCAGTATATATAACATGCTAGAAAATGTCTTCCCCTCCCCTCTCCCTTGTTAAAAGAAAAAGAAAAACAATCCTCAGCACAACAACACAAGGGGTTCCTATAATACAAAACAAAAATAGATTCCGAGGGGGAAGTTAACTGGATTTTTTAAAAAACCAAAAACAACCTGGCTTAGAATCACACTAACAAGATGCATCTCCCCAAATTGCTGGCTCTGAGCCAACATTTTGCAATAATACGCCACAGTGCTTCTTTATTAAAGTTTAATTATTATAACAAGGGTTGTAAATTGTATGTCAACGCTCAATTTAATATGTAGCAAAGCCATGCTATATCTTGTGTTAAAAGGAAGCGATATTGTCTGTGTGGGAGGGAGGAGTTTGTACATTATGTTCTATCAGATTAGGCTTTGGTAACTTTATGAATTATGAGCTGTCACCCACTTTTTCATCTGCCACAGAATATACTTCTTGGAACTGGGAACTATAAATAAGACAGCAGATGTTTTTAGTTGGCTCCAACTGGAACTCTTGAAAAAAAATGCCTGTAGTTAAATTGTCCTGTTATATTCTACTCCCCTCTACGGGCTGCTTTTGAAGCACACACTATTTTATAAAAGCCACAACAATGTCATGTTCGGTGTAGAACTGTTAGTTCAAGGTGCTGAAAAAACTTTAGTGGCACTGGAGTAACAGTTTAGCTTGTAAGATCCTTAGAGCTGGGAACTATCTTGTTTTTCTTGTGCTACTGTAGAAAAACACTGTGTAAAGCAATAGCATGCTGTGGAAATATAGTAGTAGTAGTAGTAGTAATAATAATAATAATAATAATAATAATAATAATAATAATAATACACACTGGCATTATTTTTCCTTGTTGAACAGCAACTATAGAAATGAATTATGTTACAGTGACCACTTACACATCACCAGAAAAAAAGAGGACAAAAGACAAGAGCATCTGCTTTGCTTGCAGAAAATCGCAAGCCATCTCCAGGTAGGACAAGAATGTCCTTAAATTGGAACCCCTGAAAGTCCCTGCCAGTCAGTGTACGGTGCTATACTGAGCCACAGACCCCTGTGTTCCTTCCTATAAGCATTGGTGCCAATTCTAAAATTATGACTATAATTTAAATAGAAAGCCAATACTTCTTGACATTGGGAGGGGGAACCCTGTGTCCAGGTGACCTATGTGGCTGCTCAGACTACTGTCCATGCAATAATTTCCATGCCCCTGTTTTAGGGTTATTTATCTTGAAACCGGACTAGGTCCAAACAGAGGACTCCTTCCAAAAGAAGACCCCTTTGTAAAGCAGCACTAACAGACCGTCTACCTTAGGATCTTGCCAATGTCCTGCTTTTTTTTATTTTAGTGTAATTAGAAAATGCATTTACTTATTTCACTTATAACTGGCATTGAGAGCTACAGTCCTTCATGTTCTCTCCAAGTTTTATCTTCACTGAGGGGTGGCCTGAGAGCATACCTGCCAAGTCTCCCGCTGAAATATGCTGGGGCTGCTCTGCCCATGTGTGGGCACCGGAAATCGGGCAGAGCGGCACCGGAAGTCGCTTCTACGCATGCCCGGCGGCCATCTTGGTGGTGGCTGCATGGCGATGGCCATCCTGGTGACGGCCACTGCCATGCGGCCACCACCAAGATGGCCGTCGCCATGCGGCCACCACCAAGATGGCTGCTGGGCATGCGTAGAAGCGACTTCCAGTGCCGTTCTGCCCAATTTCCAGTGCCCACACATGGGCAGAGTGGCACCCAAAATTGAGGCTCCCTGGAAGGTAGGAAATCTGGGGGATTTTCGGGATTTCTCTCCGTTCAGGAGAACAGCGGGAAATGGATAAAAATCCGGGGGTTTCCTGCGAAAAATGGGATACTTGGCAGCTAAGCCTGAGAGATTGACTGTGGGTTACTTTTGGCCAGTAAAATATGTAGTATCTTGCCAGTTTGGTACCCAAGTGAGACATGCAAAATATATTTTGCCTGAACCCTGCAAAGGCAATCTTGCCATGACCTGTATTGCATTTGGTTAAAACTGGAGCAAGTACCATGTAATGTTGGTAAATCTTTGCCATTACCCACAAAAAGAAGAATTTTCAGTGCCTAGAGAGCAATTAACAACAACATTAACAATAACCCACCCACCCCCACAACACATTGCATGCAGAAGTTCCTATGTTTAACTCCAGGTATCTCATTGTATGGCTGGAAGGACTCTTGGCTGAAACCCTGAGCTAGATAAGCAAATGGGTTTGACTCGGTACAGTATAAGGCATCTTTCTATGTTCCTAAGATCATTTGAGATGGTCAGCACCAGTTACAGGGCCAAAATTCTCAAAATGCTTAGAAGGGATACCATTAGGGGTGGAAATGCAGAGCAGCAAAATCTACTGGAAGCAATGTAATGTAAGAGTTAAGTGATCTTATAACTATGTGATTGCTTTGAAGTTACTCTCCACCTCAGGGTGTCAGTATTTTCCACAAAAAACTTAGATCAGTCTCCTGCACAACAGCATGCCATTATGCTGCAGAGATCTCTTTTAAGTCTCTAGTTATTCCTTAATTATAGGCTAAAACTGATGCTTAAAAATTTTTTTTTTAAGTAATCCATGCCTTTTTTCTAATGCAGTTCCATAAGAGCATTGCATATATCCTTTAAGTCAGGGGTCAGCAAACTTTTTCAGCAGGCGGCTGGTTCACTGTCACTCAGACCTTGGAGGGGGGGGGGCGGACAGACTATATTTTTTTAAAAAAATGAACGAATTCCTATGCCACACAAATAACCCAGAGATGCATTTTAAATAAAAGGACACATTCTGTTGTTGTTGTTGTTGTTGTTGTTTAGTCGTTTAGTCGTGTCCGACTCTTCGTGACCCCATGGACCATAGCACGCCAGGCACTCCTGTCTTGCACTGCCTCCCGCAGTTTGGTCAAACTCATGTTCGTAGCTTCGAGAACACTGTCCAACCATCTTGTCCTCTGTCGTCCCCTTCTCCTTGTGCCCTCCATCTTTCCCAGCATCAAGGTCTTTTCCAAGGATTCTTCTCTTCTCATGAGGTGGCCAAAGTATTGGAGCCTCAGCTTCACGATCTGTCCTTCCAGGGAGCACTCAGGGCTGATTTCCTTAAGAATGGATAGGTTTGATCTTCTAGCAGTCCATGGGACTCTCAAGAGTCTCCTCCAGCACCATTCTACTCATTCTACTCATGTAAAAACATGTAAAAATCTACTCATTCTACTCATGTAAAAACATGTAAAAATCCGCAGGCCGGATTTAGAACGCCATTGGGCCGCATATGGCCCCCAGGCCTTAGTTTGGGTTTGGGGACCCTGCTTTAAGTGTTACATTATTCTGTCCAGAAATTAAACAGGTTTTGACTAATCATGTGACTAGGGGAACAGAAATGGATTTTAATAATTTTATATAGTATTCTTTAACAGATTGGCTCCTTACTACTTGTATCGTCCAAAGTGGGCTTCTATATGAAGAGTTGAAGTCTTATCACCCATTCAAGGAAAAGGAGACAAGATTCATAATGGTAGCTTCAGATTATCAGAAAACATTGACAAAACTTAACTGTAAACATTTATTGTCAATGTACGCATTTGTTCTTGGGTTCCTAATATGTATCTGTAGTACATTTAGCTGCCTATTTTATTTCTCATACAAGGGAGATGAAGCAAATACTTTTCTTCCAAACCAGCACCTCATATTTAGAAGACGAAATGTTGTGTGTGTGCCTAATTTAATGACACAATGAAGAATTTATTCTGCACAGAAAATTGGGTAGGTCACCAACCATGCACATAAGCATATGCTGAATGTATTTGTGACAATGTCTGGTCTTATTTCATATTGGCACTCTGACAACAAGCTGTCACTCGTAACAGGAGTTAACACCGTGACATTTCACACTGCTCTGCAAATTCATTTGTCATCTGTTAAGATACCTATGACAAGTTTTGGCAATCATTTTATAGTGAGCTATTTTCAGCCTGGTTTCGTTTTTTTAAAAGGACAGCTTTGTTTACATCGAAATGATTAAAATCACATAAGCAGGGTGGAGAAACAGTGGTCCTCAAGATGTTGCTGAACTAAAACTGCTACCATTTCTGAGCACTGGCCACAGCTGGCTAGGACTGAGGGCAGCTGTAGTTCACCACCATTTGGAAGGTCTTAGGTTACCAATAGGGGACAGGGACTAATTCAAATAATTGATTTAATGCAGGTTTCTTGCTTGCAATTATATCAAGAAAACCACCCCTTGCCTGTCTGTGAACATCTAACTATCTGGAATTTCAAAATTCTGCCAGTAGGAAAGCTCATCTCTTTTCTAACCCAAAAACTAAACCAGTTTTTAACAATCCCATGATTTCTAGTACCAGCAAACAGTTCCTTGTATGTTCTGTTTACACAGCATCATACAACATGGCACTATGCCAGACCCACAAAGAAGCCCGTGCAATACAGACAGGAGATGTTTAGGTCAGAATGCTCAATGAAGACTTCTTCATTACATAAAGCAGCCCTACTTGTAAGGAGAACTTAAGATCTACGTATTTGAATTCTGGTAAACAGGAAATGGTGTGTGTGTGTATGTGTGAAAGAGAAAGAGAGAGAGAGCGCGCTGCTTTTCAACTAGGTCTGGTAACCTTTTCTTCTAGCAGGCCAGTGCACTTATTCCTAAAATAACTGAAGGCAACACCGCCCACAGCACCTGAGCATGTACTTTGTACATGATTTTTTATCACACTGAAGTCACACACGCAGTTAGAACAAGTTGTACCCTAATTAGCCTTTCCCTTGAATCTTACAGCAATGTACAAACATATGCACCAATTAAAGCTGCTTAAAACTGAGCTGATGTGTCAATTAATCTATTGCACCTCATACTGCTTTGCTGCAGAAAGAGAAGTAACCCTCCCGGGGGGAGGGTGGATCTTATTTTCTTGTCCACCACTTTTTCTTTCCTGTTCCCCATGTGCTGTTTTGTTTTTTAAAGATACTTAACACTCTCCATGTCTATGCATAAGTAAGACCCACTGAGTTCGATGGGATTTACTCTCAGATAAGGGTATCTAGGATTTCAGCCAGTCACTTCCCTTATACTGTACTGGATGCCTTGGTACTGGTTTCTTTCTCTCTAGTACAAGCTTCCTCAACCTCGGCCCTCCAGATGTTTTTGGCCTACAACTCCCATGATCCCTAGCTAGCAGGACCAGTGGTCAGGGATGATGGGAATTGTAGTCTCAAAACATCTGGAGGGCCGAGGTTGAGGAAGCATGCTCTAGTATAACAGGCATACTGTGTAAATAGCTATCTTAATTATCTGTAGGAAAGGGTTTAAAGTTTGTCTTGTGCAAGCAGTGCTGTCATCGGAGAGACCCATACAAACCAACCTGAATGTGCTCTGATAATGGTGCTGGTCTCTGGGCTACTGCTGGGAGTCACTTGCTGTGGTGTTGCATGGTGCCAACAATGGGTAGAGACAGGATCCTCTCCCCCCCCCCCACTCAATGGGCTACCAGGAAAGGGCAGGTAGATCGTGCCTGAACTGGTCTTAACTGGTCACTTGCAGAGAGCTTTTCAAATTGGGCAATGTGCACAGATTTCCCCCTGCTGCCATAAAGCAACAGAAGACTCGCTTGTGCATTTTAGCCATCCGTTTCCCTACTACAGAGTGGCAACAAGGGTACTGCAGCATGGAATTGGGTCAAATGTGGTGTCAGGGACAAACTAAGCATAAGCTTAAACACATTATCATCTTTGGTCCCATGTAGGTAGCATCTGAATTAGGACCAATATTACACAAGGCTATCTGGTTTATCGTATTCTGTTTTCCAGTTACCCTGTATGTACATATATATTCAAACCTATCATAGCAGCATCCAAACACATGATAAAAGCACAGCTTGAAACCACGTGTGAAGTAGCCGTAAACTGCTTACCAAAAAGCTCACTGTTAGATTGACAATGGACTCAGTGAGCTGGCTCACGCCAACCCCCTCCTCTGTGTGTTGCACCAGAAGGCAGGAAGGGGGACCCAGAACGTTGTGAATTGCCCTGATTATTCTGAGAACCACCCTGAGATCTATGGGTATAGGGTAGTACAGTGGTACCTCTGGTTAAGAACTTAATTTGTTCCGGAGGTCCTTTCTTAAACTGAAACTGTTCTTAACCTGAAGCACCCACTTTAGCTAATGGGGCCTCCTGCTGCCGCCGCGCCGCCGCAGCATGATTTTTGTTCCTATCCTGAAGCAAAGTTCTTAACCCAAGGTACTATTTCTGGGTTAGCGGAGTTTGTAACCTGAAGCGTTTGTAACCAGAGATACCACTGTATACAAATTTAACAACAACAAAAACAACAACACCAGCCTAGCATTGCATGATAACTGGATAGTGAGACCAGCAAATCTAGCTGTTCTGTTACTACCAACATTCTTTATTTTCAAAGCTGCTCAAATACTTAAGAAATATTGAGAACAAAATGTCCGCACTTTCTAAAAGTTAGAAGAGAAAAGTATTCCAGATCTTCTCAACATATTTGACTTAAATGTGTTTTTTTTATAAAAAAAACGAAAACAAACCACACACACACACACACACACACACACACACACACACACCATATATGCCCAAATCCTGAAGGAATATAATCTTCAGCCCAGTACAATAAATTGGAACCACATTTAATCCTACTTTCCCCCAATAACTTTATCGTTTCCTTACATTATAAACAAACTATACCTCAACATTTGGGCTCTCTGCCCTCCCCCACCCCCAGTATGCTGTAATCTTGCCAGCAGACAAGCTTTGCTTTTAATAAGTTGATCTGCCAACTTAAACAGCAGTCTCCTAAGGCAATCAAATAATGGAACACATGCACAAGTGCTTGAATCCGTCAGAGGTTTACTCACCCCGACACAAACGGTTTCCTCAATATTAGCTGTTATATAAATGTACACTCACAACCCTTAGGTACTCAAAAAGCACACATTTACTATGTTCCATCAATCTCTCATTTGCCACTCTTCCTTCTCCTCTTCGTTCCTTCCCGTCTTCATTTTTTTAAAAAAAGTTTCATGATTTAGCAGAGAGAGAAAGAGATAGAAAAGTCAAAGTACAGAACCGTGTACAGAACCTGTACATAGACAGGAATCCAAAGAGAAATAAGACTTCTATAAAAAAAAAGGCAACAGATGACGTCAATAGGGGCTGGGAGACAGAGGGAGGCAACTGTTCCTCGGTGAGCTCCTCAGCTGTTGTTCCTCTATGTTGCCACACGGTCTGTTCTGGGGCCCCTAACTCTGGTGCAGTGGAAGATGTTACCCATCACCAGTGCTAAAATGAGATTCAATTGCCAGTCCACTTGGGTTCAGAATGTGGGATGGGGGTGAGGCATTACTTTGCGCTTCACCTCAGGCAGCAAAATGTCTTGGGCGGTTTCTTACTGTTAAGAACTGATTCGTTGCTTTGTCCCTTCTTCCCTTAGAAACCAAATTAGTGAAATAAATAAATAAAACCTTGATTTTGCTGTTTCTGCGGAAGAAATTTCCCATACTGAAGAAACAAGCTATTCCAACTTTAGAAGAGTTCTTCCACAGTAAGTGTGCGGTGAGAAAAATATAAAACAGTCCCTCAAGTTCTTCACAGGTTAAGAGGGGATATAATCCGTTCCAGCTCCTTGCTACATGTACCAGTACTGTACAATACTATATAGGCATCTGCAAATGCACATATACTGTCTTTATATATGCATTTATTTGCTGGTCTGGGCCTTTAAAGTCCCACATGTCCTGGTATTTAAAGGGCTGCTTTCACCCATACCGTAGAAACCTGCTCACCAATTTCTTAGTGCTCTTGTCTAACCAAGTAGCTTCTGGAGAGAGGACCTTTTCCATGATAGCACCCAAATTATAGAACTCCCTCCCAAGAAATATTTGGCTTGTGCTTTCTTAGGTGCTGATGTCTGTTGTGTTTGTCCAAGTCTTCAATGGCTTTTACTGATGTTTCAGACTTATTTACTGCTTTGGTTTAGCTTTTACTACTGACCTCAGAGTTTTATTTCCTGGTCTAATTTTGCTGTTTAGTGTGGTGGATGTGCTCTTATGATACCATATTGTTAAAAATGTAAGCTAGCTTGCAGCTGTTTGGTAAGAGGCAGAATATGAGTAACATAAATAAAATGTTTTGTGCATTTGCAAAATTTAATTTTGAAGTAATTCAAATTTTCCCTTCAAGCACATGAAATCATTCAGAGGTGATTCCACGTAACATTTCTCTACTCATGCTCTGGAAGCTGCCAAGCGCATAAAGCTGCTTTCGCACGAGTTAAATGTGCACGAGTTTGTGATCCTACTGCATTCTAACAGTGTTCTTAGATAGAATCCCCCAAAGGTTTAGGGTAAACTTTTGCTTCGGATAAAACAAAGTACTTCTTTGTGCACCACATAGTCAAACTAGGAAATGTGTTCTCCCAGGAAGAAGTGATGGTTGCCAGCTTGGATGGCTTTAAGCAAATCCATGGACAAGAGTGCTTTCAATGGCTACTAGCCATGATGGCTATGCTCTTTGTCCTCTGTTGGAGGCAGCAATCTTTCCAAATACTAGTTGCTAGAAATCAGGAAGGTGGAGGTGGAGGGGGGCTGTTGCTTGTGCTCATATTCTGCTCCTTGGTTTCCTACAGCTATCTGGTTGGCCACTGTGAGAACAGGTGTTGGACTAGTTGGGCCATTGCCCTGATCCTGAAGGCTGCTCTTATGGCTATAGCGCAACCCCACAGTACTTTCTCAGACAAGATTCCCAGGTTAAACAGGCAATCCCGGATAATCTTCATTGGTCTGATCCTATTTTCACTCACGTTAATGAGGGATTTGGCTGACGACCTTGGTAGGAGGAAGATGACAGCTTGCTCTTTCCTGTCTTACTCTGAACAAATATGGAATATTTGAAAACAAAAGGAAAGTTAAACAAACCCTTAGCAAAAAAAATTAAAATGTTGTTTTTAAAGCATTTTAGTGGTAGTTATTTACGAAAAAGATAATTCAACCTTGCAGATTAAAAAGGGGCAACATGTGCTTTTGTCTGTCTTGATACAAACAGTCAATGAGAAAAGCTGAACATCAGCACAAACTAAGTTAATTGGTTCCTTGTTTTACCTAAATATAATTAAAAAAACCTCTAGTTGTGAGTTTTGGAGGAAACATCTGGAGAAAACCCTAGACCAGCCTATAACCGTCTTCCCCCCTTTGGTGCCTGTGGGGAGAGTGGCAGCAATGTACGTTGGCAAGAATGCTCAAACATCATAGATATTTACACAATCAATATGGGTATTTATTTATTTTTACTTCAGTCATTCAAATGGCTGGCAATTAACTTTAACGAACAGCTTATGAAGGAACCTTAATTACGGCCAAGCTCACAAAAGTTACGAACTTGTCTCCCGCTCCATAAAACGAGGGGGGGAAGTGCAATCTCTCCCAAATTGCAAAATCTTCCATTCCCAGACGCCTGGAGGCAATTCTTCATCACCAGAGGCAAATAGAAAAGTGGCTATTTACAAATCTGGGAGCTGCCAAGAGGCAGTCAGGGTGGAAGCAGTAAGGAGAGCGTGCCAGTAACCGCTGAGAAGTGATGATGGGACCCTGAGTGTCTCAGTCAGCACTATGCAAGCATATAGTTGTCAACAATCTAGCATTCTCCAGTAATGCCAGCAACACACACTGTGGGTTCCTAGCAGTTGCACACTTACATAGTGCTGACTGAGACATCCCCTGAAGTGACCACCTTCTCCCTCCACCTGATTGTTAGGCACAATCTCTCTCAAATTGCCCTGCAGTGCAGACACGATTCTAACCAGCAAACATCCTTATTTGCTGGAAGCTATCTGAAGTACCTGGGACCCAGGTGGCGCCTGGGACCCAGGTGGCGCTGTGGTTAAACCACTGAGCCTAGGGCTTGCTGATCAGAAGGTCGGCGGTTCAAATCCCTGTGACGGAGTGAGCTCCCGTTGCTTGGTCCCAGCTCCTGCCAACCTAGCAGTTCAAAAGCACGTCAAAGTGCAAGTAGATAAATAGGAACCGCTACAGCGGGAAGGTAAACGGCGTTTCCATGTGCTGCTCTGGTTTGCCAGAAGCGGCTTTGTCATGCTGGCCACATGACCTGGAAGCTATACGCCGGCTCCCTCGGCCAATAATGCGAGATGAGCGCGCAACCCCAGAGTCGGTCACGACTGGACCTCATGGTCAGGGGTCCCTTTACCTTTATCTGAAGTAGTCAAACCAGTCTGTAACCATTTTAAACCAAGGGTGCATTCACTGCAAGGTGCTTTGAGAAATCAGTGAGGGCAACTGTCAGTTTATTAACAACAAGGGGTCTTAAAAAGCCTATGGCATGTGTTGTAGCTATTAGTACAGGCCCCAAAATTATTATGCCCCATTAGAATTCATTTCTGGACCACAAATAATTAATATTAAATATTTTTTGTTAGCATCAGCACAAAAATATATCCCAGAGAGGAAACTGCAAAAATACAGAACTGGTGGCAGTTAAGGGTGGTTTTTTGTTGTTGTTGTTTTAAAAAAGCAGCTTGTTTTTACCTTTCTTTTTTTACCATCACTTTGCAGCATCAGTGCACTTGAGGAGGGCCCCTTCCTGGATGAACAGAGGTCCTTTAAAATCTAGATATCTGATTTTAAAACAAGTAGCTCTTGTTATGTACCATTGTATGACTGAATATGCGTTCCTCAACACTTTCCCCTACTAACAAGCAAGACTCTGAAGCCCACAGAGAGGTCAAGTCTCAGAACTGGATTATGCTAGGAAAAGCCCTCAATAATGCTTTTCATAAAAATGCTGATGCAGGCTAATTATCAGCTAAATTATTCCGGATTTGGAACAGCCGACTGGATTTGAATTGGCAAGAACTCTAAATCTGCTTTGTAGTCCATGTTAAAAAGCTTAAAATCAAACAGCAACCATTTCTGAAGCTTCTCTCTCTCTCAAGAGAAGTAATCGTAATTTATAAAGCAAAGAATAGCACCCCCCTTTTAAAAAAGACTTGTACTCATGATTGCTGCGGCATTCTGTGGCAATAAATTCCATAATTATTGAGGGAAGTTTAGCTTACTTTTATTTGTCCTGAATTTATGACTGATCAGTTCCACTGTATCATTCGTTCTAGTGTTTGGAGAGAGAATATTTTCTCTCTCTTGTAATTCTCTCCACACTTTTCATAATGATGAGTTATCTCATCTTTTCTTTTTTTGTCCCCTGAACTCAGCAGCTGGAACTTCTCAAGCCTTCCTTCATAGGTGATGCTCCACATACATCCCTTCATTCTTCTCTCTCTCTCACACACAGCCGGTTTTCTTGCTATACAATCAGCAGATGCTGTCAGTGAGCTTCTTGCTATGAACAAGGCTCTCGTGAACAATTTCAACCAACTTGGACACCATTGGCATCTATGTGCAATCAGTAACTTTTGTCTCACGAGGCACCACTTTGCATGTGCTTAGGCTGAAGTTGATATGAAGCTGCACAGCCATAATGTCTAGAAATATATCTTTGCCGTCTGCTTTAGGGTTGGGTTAAAAGCATGAGCAGACCCCAGTTTAAATATTAGCCCAGCCACAAACTTGCAAAGTGGCCTTCAGTGCAGTTTCTCAAGTCTTAGCATCTCTTCTCATCTGTAATATGTGGAAGAATAATATTGGCCTGCCTTGTTGGATTTTTGTTGTTGCAAGGACTCCTAAGATTAAGTATTCAAGTGACTGTTTAAAACTGAAGATTTACTGCCTGATACACAACACTGACAGGAAGCTCTTAATCCATTCCTGGCCCTGTCTGGAATTCACATGTTGTCATTGCTTGCTCACAGTTGAGACCAGCATGCAAGCCCTGCTTCTCTGAGTATCAGTTTCTCTTTCAACAAAAGACAAAAGCGCATGTATGGGGATAGCTCTGAGCTAAAGTAATCAGCATCCTGCTTTCTTACACAAAGGAAGAGCAGTCATTCATTCACTTGGGGAGTTCGATTCTATGTCTCTTGTCTTGCTGCTGGTCTTCTCCAGCAGCAATAGTCTTCTCCCTGCTCCAGCAACAGTTTAATCAGACTGCTAAACCCCTCAGTACTGTTCTCACTACTGTTACAGAAAGGCATGCAAGTAAAAAAAGAGAGACCAGTTTTGACTATGAATTACATGAGCCACAGATGCAAGATAATGAGTTTGGTTATGCTGCACTTACAGTGCAGTGCAGTTGTGACTAAATCTCTGCTTGTAACAGAAAGCAATCGCAGTGGTGCAAACTGTGCTGTTCACCTGCTCACCATTCATCATGAGATGTCCTATGGTGTTCAGTTTAGCAAGCAAGCAGCTGTGGGAGCTTCTGTACTCACTGCAGCAGTGGTTACTTTTGCCTCCAGTGTCTTGCACTTTGAGAAAGCACCATTGTGGGGTTTGCAGCTGGGATACTCAGATTCAAGAACTGTCAGGGCCCACTCTGGGTATATCCTGAGAAATGCAGTCACAGCCCCACAGATAATAGCGAGTGCAGGGGAGGAACTATCAGCAGATCAGCAAGTTGAAGGGGTCAGTTCCCATCCACCTGCTTATTCTTCTCTGTAAACGCTGTCCCCTGTATTGGGGTGATGAAGGATTTCCTGCCTTTGGATTGTGAAGGAAAGCTCACGTTCCCATATAATGTCTACCTTGGCTCCTTAAGCTACATTATAACTTCAAGTGAGGTACAGCAAAGTCACATCCCTGTGTAAAACACAGCTAAATTTTACTGCAAATCTCTAAACATCTTAGGCTAATCTAAGCCTGGCTCCTCCTCTATTCCTCATTTCATTTTATTCTAAGATCAGCCATGACTAGCCTCCTAATATTTGTATGTGATACATTCAGTGACGGGGGTGGAAATTTTTCCACTACTATATTTCCCCGTGGAAATTTTTCCATTTCTAAAATCCATATGCCAGAAAACTGATTAGTAACACAATGAAAGGATACTATACTATGCAATACTAGTCAAATTACACAGCTCATGAACTGTATTGTTTCAAGTGAGTCATTCCTAAACACGCATGCTTATACAGTGATACCTTGGTGCTCAAATTTAATCTGTTCCGGGAGTCTGTTTGACTCCCAAAACCGTTCGAAAACCAAGGTGTGGCTTCTGATTGGCTGCAGGAGCTTCCTGCACTCAAGCGGAAGCCGCATCGGATGTTTGGCTTCTGAAAAACGTTCGCAAACCGGAACACTTACTTCCGGGTTTGCAGCATTCGGGAGCCGATTTGTTCGACAACTAAGCCATTCGAAAACCAAGGTACCACTGTATAACAAAGCTAAACACACTGATTTCTAAGCATGCTAAAATTGGCCTAACAAGTTTTTGGTCCCTTCATTCCTTTCCTTAGCCAGTTTCTTGAGCTGTGTGTTAAAGTATTTACAAGCATTCTGAGAAGAATAATTTCCCAGTAAAGCTTTGAACGAAGCATTTAGTCAATACTAAGGCTGTCATTTATTCACATGTGTCACTGAGCGTAAGGTCAATGGGACTTATTTCTGAGTAGACATATACTGCAGTGCAAGTGTGGTTTACTGACTACTCAGCAATCAACCACATAGTTCAATTCAAATACTTCTTGGGGGGAAAACCTGTGATATATATGCAACGTATTAAATCCCAATGTTGCACTGTGCTTTTAAAGTTTTGTTTGCTAAATAAATGCAAGTCAAAGAAACATGCTAACCAACTCCAATCTATTCAGGGCATCAGAAAGTTTGCTGGAAACTCCATTCACTGGATCCGTTCAGACAACAAAAAGGCACAGACAGAAGAGCTCTTGGTCTCTGTCGCAGCTGTGGAATTCCCCTCCCCTTGGAAGCAAGCCAAAAAAACTAAGCATATTTTTTGGAAGCACTGTAAGACCTTTGTGTGGGCTGGCTTCTGGGGTCAAGGTTTAGTCAACATAAGTTGGTTTTTTTAAATAAAAAATGTTGTGTTTTATTTGATTTTATGTATTGTTATATAGTGCACTATCTTTGTTATAGGACAGGATGAGAATTTAAAGAATCAGGACATAGCATTTGAATCTTTCTGTTCTGAAGTAAAAATTAAAAGCTGGCTGGATTTAATAAAGCAAACCCAACCAGTCCTTCAGTACTGTCAATATAATGCCACAGAATGTATAAGCCATAACCACTGCTAAATACTTGAAGTGCAACACAAATGCCCTTTTCATTCCAGGCTATTAAAATAAGGTAATTCCTCAGATTTCAGCCTTCAGACTGATTTCATGGTAATTCATCATGGACACAAGATTTTAAGCAAGATACACATGCAGAAAGTTTTATGGCCAGCTGCGCTGCAGACATCTGCGTTCTTTCACAAGAAACTGTGTATCTGTAAATGGCATTAAGAAAAGATTTAAGGGGGCATGGTGGTGCAGAATTAATCATTTCTTGGCAAGAAATTAGCAGCTGCAAATGACCACGTTTTGCAAAAAACCAAGTCTTCCTTTATAAGCAAACCCCAAGTGAAAGACTGCTAACCTATAGATTGTGTCAGCAATGCATATTACCACCAATTAAGCATATCCTTCAATTTTGTATTAGAAGTTGGGTGGAATGGGGGTTTGGGGCTGGTATGCAATTGTCTATTTTAACACAAGCAAGTGGCCCTAAAGTAGACAAGACGACATGTTTTGGCTTTCTTTTAATTTTAACAGGAGTTATAATCAGATACACTGGTACTAGGTTGGAACCCTTAGATACAATATTTAAATAAGATTTCTGTCTTGGTTGGGGACACACACACGAAGACTGGATTCCATTTTGTTACTTTCAATCCATCAATTACTTGTGTTAAATATTTTTGGGACTATGAGTATTTACCAGCAGATGGAGTCCAACAGCAGTTAGAGAAGCTCTGTGGCATTGAGGGGTGTGTGGCTTAGCCTTTTAAAAATAAATAAACCAGTTGTTCAAATGTAACACCAAAAATATGCCAAGCAAACTGATAATTCCATCCCTTTTGTGTGTATATTACTTAAGATTAATAGTTACCTAGAAGTGCTTTGATAAATCAGCCAATTAGCCCTTAAAAAAACCTAGTGAACAGAAACTTCCTAAACAGGTAGACATTTTAGGAGGCATATTGAAATGGCAACGCATTTTTCAACAGTACTGATGCAAAAGTTGTTCAGAAAGTGTATTACCATGTCCATCTATATCAGAGTTCCCCAAACTTGGGTCTCAATCTGTTTTTGGACTAAAACTCCCATCATCCCTAGCTACCAGGACCCACCCACCCCGTGGAACAGCCCTCCCATCAGATGTCAAGGAGATGAGTAACTATAGAACCTTTAGAAGTCATCTGAAGGCAACCCTGTATAGGGAAGCCTTTTAATGTGTTATTGTCTTTTTGTGTGTGGTAGAAGCCGCCCAGAGTAGCTGGGACAACCCAGTCAGATGGGCAGGGTATAACAACAACAACAACAACAACAACAACAACAACAACAACAACTTGTAATATATCCTTTCCCTTTTCTTCTTCTCCTTAGGAATAAAACAGCCATATATATTTGTGTGTATGTACACACACGCACAGCATCCACACAACCCTCTTCATTGTGGAGTTCAGAATTGTTAGCATGCATACATTAGCCCTCTTTAGGCATTACCAATGTCTAACTATACAGAGGCTGCAGGGTTCAGGAAGTCAGCCCCACACCCCTCCATCCTGACATTCCTGCATTTATTGTGTTTTCGGGCTTATTATCCCACTTCAGATCTTCCTGCTCAACATGGGAAGGTGCAGGGTGGAGAGGTGGAGTCAACATGTACATCTTTGTGCCTCCTACACAGGTATTTAGAACACCTGAAGAGAATTATTATCTCCATGGGCAAACATGTAGATATAGCCCACTCTTGGATTTCCTGCACATGCGCAAGTCCATGATGTACAAGTCCATGATGGGATACCAGCTTCTCAGTTACTTTGTTTGATTGCTATTTTAGAGTACAGGGATCAAGATACATATTGAAATGTGGGTTAGAGCAGGATGTTACTTGTAAATGTCACAGGTTATAAAAGCACCTGGCTTGGCAATATATTTCATGGATATACCAACACATTTGGGGAAACCAAGAATTCCCCACTCTCCTGGCTTTAGAGAATTGCCTCCCACAGAAGTAAGTATCTGTATAAATATTGAAGGGACTTCATGTATTATTTCACATCTTAGTAAATAATGCAATAAACTTCTGAAACATTTTCTTTCTGGGTCTGAAAAACAGCAGTAGAGATTTTTCCAAGCTGAGATATTGTCACTTATCTTTTCAGAAGCTTTATTTCAGCAGTAAACAACCAACCCTACTTGCTTTGCTGGGGAATCAGACCAGTAGATTGCAGTGCCTCTTACAAATGAAAAGAAAGAAAATTATGCTGTAGAACAGGATGCTTCTTCTTTATTCTATCAATAAAGACTCCTGATATTGTTTATTTGTACAAGTAGCCTCTCTCCCTTGAGGAAGAAGTCCCTAAGGATTATCTGAATTCTTCTGCAGGGTGCTCATAATTGGATTTCCCTCTCTCTGCAATTCCCAACAAAAGACAGAATATACAGAGAAAGGCCATGCTGTTCAGCTTTGTCAAATGTTGCCAAATGGAGAGGTGAAACTCACAAAAATATGTCCTCCCCTTCACCGCTATGTCTCTCCCTCTTCCTCAACCCCCCCCCCCCCGGTTATTTTGGAAACTTTTTACATTTGAAAATATATTTCTAATATTAATTGGTAGGGCAACCACCATATCCAAATGTGATTTTGTGTGTGTGTGTGTGTGTGTGTGTGTGTGTGTGTGTGTGTGTGTGTGGAAACACATAGAATAACCAATGAATGTCTTAAAGGTTATACAGATTATTATTATTTTGGCAGGAGGGGTAACAGAAGTGCCCTCCATCTTGCAACCATATGATTATACCAGCACTGATACTCACAGAAATGTTAGTGGAGTAGAATAAGCCGGGAGGGAGGAATACTGGAAAGGGAAACATACTTTGGGAGGTAAAATTTGCTCAGAATGGATGCTATGAAATGAACAGGATTAAGTTAGGTCCATTAATTTCAACGGGCCTCCTCTGAGCAAAACTTAGTTGAAGACCACCCATACTTCTCCAATAAACCCCCCCCCCAAGTAATGACCAAGTATAAACAACACTGTCTACAAAATTTCGAGGGGATGTTCCTGAATTTCATCCATAAGTTATGGCTATTTGGTTACCAGAGCAGTGTGACAGCCGGTTCCTGTTGGCTAAATCCCTTATGGCTCCAATCTGAAAAGAGAAACCACACCGTGTGGGCGAATAATGTGGTTTCTTCCAAGACCAGCATCCCTGGAAGAAATGATATTGGTGTTTGACGTAACCACATGGTTTCCCCATACCACATGATTCCTCTTTCCAGATATGACAATAACAGAAAGAGTTCTAAGTAAGGGGAAGCAGGAGCACCCATCATGTTAAATTGGCCCCATACTGTCAAGATGTACTTACATGAGTACACAGAGGTCCTACCCTCAGATAATCACTGAAATTCCCAATAACTAATTTGTATTTTAAAAATGGAGGGTTAGAAAGGAATTTCATTTTTCTGCAGAAAGGCTAACCACTGTTATTATAAAAAACAAAGTGTTTTGAGGCATCTTAAAGATTAACGTATTTCTTATGTCACATGCTTTTGGTAAGCAAGGTCCACTTCATCAGATGGATGAAATGTTATCCTAAATTGCTGTATACGTGCAAAGAGAAAGGATTGTAAGCAATGAAGGGGAAAGTGCAGGCTGATACAGTGGTACCTTGGGTTACAAATGCTTCAGGTTACAAACTCCGCAAAGCCAGAAATAGTACCTCGGGTTAAGAACTTTGCTTCAGGATGAGAACAGAAATTGTGCTCCGGCGGCACGGCGGCAGCAGGAGGCCCCATTAGCTAAAGTGGTGCTTCAGGTTAAGAACAGTTTCAGGTTAAGAACGGACCTCCGGAACGAATTAAGTTCTTAACCAGAGGTACCACTGTACTTATGTTAAAGGCTTAAATGTATGTAGAACCATTCACAAAGCAAAACAGTGCTGAAGGAAACGAAGATCCTGGCATGGGTTAAGACAGTTACTAATTTGTTAGTCATTAGGGTGCTACAAAACTGTTACTTTAGCTGCAAAAGGCTGACACGAAACTGTTGGAAACAATTATTAATTGTCTTCCACAACCCCTTAAGAGTTTCTATGTTATGTAGCCTATGTTATGTAGACATACATTAAATTGCTTTGGTTAGCATTATATGTATTGAATCATAGGTTAGCGTAGAAAATTAAATTGGAAAAAGAAAACATTTCTGTTAGCTAATTAAAGCTTAGCCTTCCTCAAACATAGTGCACAATTTTCAATCACATCTGTTGATTTCAAGATATGTATGCTCACAAAGACAAAACACTTGTCTGATTAAGGAAAGAGAAGCGTTCCAAGGATCAAGTTACTAAGTCTGATAAACAAAAGCAGAAACCCCAAATAAAGCTTGTTTTGTTTATGGGAACACATGTTAAAAATAGTTTGGGGGAAAGGTACCATGGTGAACATATCAGTGAGAAACCACAACAGAGGCCTAATCTGTAAACCATACAACTATGTTTTCATTTTCAATTTGACTCCAAGTAGTACAGTAAGATACATCACTCCTCATGTGCTCCCTCTCCTACTGATAGAGCAGTATGAAAAAGTTAAGCCTGGAAAATATAAACTTGACCAAATACAGTCAGGCAAGCTTTACATCAAGTCTCCTTATAGTCAAAATGCACTCTAATGTGCAGAACAATGGTTTATTATCCTGGGAGGGTTCCTGTTGGTTCGCTGCCCACATTCATCTGGACTATATAAAAGATTTACCATTTCATTATCCTGGGAACAGAAATTCCACTTTTAATAATTTATACTGTGACTCCAGGAGAGGCAAGTGCTGGTATTTAAGCACCAAGTATTTTCCCCACACCATAGGATCCAAAGGCATTTCTTAATATCTAATGTGTAAGGGGAGATTATAAAGCAGTAGGCAGCCATATTGTCACTACTTTGTGCAACACTCACACAGTTGTGAATTATTCCCTCATTTGTTCTAAAGCAGCTCTATTAAACATGCAAGGTGCTTACATTTCCCATGTGTTATAAGAAAGACTGTAGATAATATCATGTTACATGTTTCCACTTTCTCTTCTACTTTGTGGGCATTCTGCACAACAGAACCTCAGAGGGAAATTCATTTATGCACATCCTGCTCCTCAGGCAATGGTCAGAGGAGATGGGTGTACAGGTAGCCAGAGCCACCTCTTGCAATTCAATTCCACTCCACTTTGTCACATAACAGGTGCCACTGTCCCATCAGCAGCAACTTTTCTGAATCAAGCTTTAACATTTTTCCATTCTGTACTACTTTGGGATTTTTTTGGGGGGGGGATTCAGGGGTCCATGAAAGGTGAAGATGACGAACACTGTTACTCAACAAACAAAATGATAAAGATTCGTGTTATGTGAATTCATTTAAAGTAACAAAAATGATTTCCTGATACAGTGGAACCTCGGTTTATGCCTACCTCAGTTTACGAACGCCTCCGTTTACGAACGCCGCAGACCCGGAAGTGTTTACATCCGGGTTCCGTAGCGTCAGATGCGCAGACGCGATCTGCGCCGCTCGCGTGTGCAAAGAAGCGATCTGCACAGCGTGTGTGTGCGCAGAAGCGCTCTATCAGCACTTCGTGCACGAGCAGAAGCGTACCTCCGGGGAGCGAATGCCTCGGCAAGCGAACGCCTCCGCAGAACGGATTGCGTTCGCAAACTGAGGTATCACTGTACTATAAGTTACTTCTGTTGTCACACATACACACACACACACACACACGAGAGAGAGCTTGAAGAGAAAACATGAAAGACTATAAGTCACCAAGACTAAGTGTTGCATCCAACTGGCATCTCACTAATGATGGAGGACTCTCTGGTCCACTGGAACCTTTCATCAGGAGAATATGAGAGCAAGGCAATTTCCAGTGATTCCCATGCCCCCTTGCAAGCACCAAACCACCACCCATGCTGTTCCAGAGGGTCCTCCCAACTCTCTGGAGCAGATATGGGGGGCATGGACTCTGTGGGGAGGTGAAAGAATTAGTGAAAACCATCTCCTTCTCTTACATGTATATATTTCTTACAAAAAAAAAAGTTGATTGACCTGGCTTTCAATACCAGTATGCCTCAGAGGACAGCAAAAATACATTTAGGCCCAGTCCAAGGCATTTTGTTGTCTGAAGCAAAGGACAAAATGGTGTTTCCCTCAACTGAAAATGTATCTTTCAAGAAAATTCATTTGGCGTTACTAACATTCCTACTGAAGTACCACAGGGTTCTCTGGAACACATTCTGAAGGCAAGTATGCTGAATACTTCCCAAAACCATTATGGTTTTTGTTATTTTATGGTCATACTGCACAAGGGCAACCAAAATGCAAGGAAAGCACGAACTCTTTTCTAGTCCAAATAGGAAAATGCAGCTGTTACAAAGTGAACATGGTTTAGAAAAATACAAATAATAATATAAAAAGCTACCGGTGTTCTGACCAATTTCAATGACCTACCGTTTGCAGTATCCACTTAATATTCCATAGAATAAAGGTTTGGTCATTGAACCACAATGATTAGGGGTGGGGGAGAGTTACTACTAACCTGGTTGATCATTGTCCGTTCCTACTCTTGCTGGACTTGGTGCCACAGGCAGGGGGCGAACAGGACGAGGCTTTGGAGTTGGGGGACAAATCTTTTTTCTTCCGATATATTCTACGTATGTTCCTGGGAAGTCTCCCCTTTCTCCAGTAGTTTCGTTATAACCATTCAGCCAACCGATTTCCTCAGGTTTTTCTTCTTCCCCGTCATTGAATCCAAGGGCAACTAAGGTACCTTTATTCACAGTTAAAATATCTCCCAGGTGCAAGTCAATGTCTTCCTCTCGTTCTTTTTTGTAATCATATAAAGCTCTGTATTGGTATCCTTCTGCACTCATTTTGGCAAAAGTCTTAACATTCAATTATTTTAGCGAATACCAGCAACACAGTGCTACTCAGTTTTATTGTATATACAGCAAAAGAAGTTATAAACAGGGGAAGTAATGTGTCAGTTAGATGGACTGTAACACAAACATATAAGAAGCACCAGAATCTGTGGCTCTACAGCTGAGGCTGTATTAAATGTCTTTTACATTTAATCGGTGAAATTTCAGAAGAGTGGACTTTTATCTATGTATAGACTCCCAGCTAGTTCCTTTTCAGGTCAGCTTAGCACGTATGGGCACAATTTTTCAAGGCGGGCTGAAAATTACTCCTTGCTGCACCTCCTTCTGATGTACTTGCTGGAAAATGTTCGCTTTTCTTTAACTTTTTGCGGTGGAGTTCTGCACACATACTTCACCTACGGAGGGAGAAAAGAAAATGCAAACATGAAATTAACGTAATTACTCCCATCCTCATTGAAGGCTCTAACTATGGTAAGCTCAGGATCTAGTGGGAAATGTTTCAGAAACAAGTGTGCTGCCACAGAACAAAAATTATAATGGAAGACCTGACAAAACAGACTTCAAACTGCCAACTCCAAGAAGGTACGCCAACCCAGAAAAGAATCTATTTGGCACCAAGAGGAAGCTCCTACACGAACACCCCTCTTTTCGTAATATAGATAGGGGGTGAGCATTAACAACTTCAGTGCACATACTGAAAACTAGTTTCCAGTGCGCTACTTCTTGTAGAAATCAAGTCCAGTCTGGCGGGACAGTGCAGGCTGGGGCAACACTGCTTGCCTGGCTTCTCACTGAAGAGCTCACTGCCAGTAACTGAGAGGGGCACGCTGGTGTGGAAATAAGTATGATGTGGGCAGAGAGGTGGGGGCATCAGGCTGATTGCCCCCACACCATGCTACCCTCCCCATTTTGCTTCTCTCAGTTACCAGCAGCAACCTCTGCATTGGGAAACCAGGTGAACAGTGCTTCCACATTCCAGTCCAGGGGTTGCTAGAATGGATAGTTCAGTTGGTTGGAGCATGGTGCTGATAATGCCAAGGTTGCAGGTTCGATCCCCATATGGGACAGCTGCCTATTCCTGCATTGCAGAGGGTTGGACTAGATGATCCTCGGGGTCACTTCCAACTCTGTGATTCTATGGGAAGTCTCCCTAATAAGTGCTCGTCCTTAATGGCCAAGTCACCCCTGCTCTCTGTTTGGCGCTCTTCCACCATCCCCATCCCCCGCAAATTACTGAATCCCTATTTCATACATTTTTTTATTTTTATTTTTACAGAGGAGCTTCAATATCAGTATCAAACTTTATTTCAGTCACAGACCAGCATAAGATAAAACATATGGATAAACTGAACACATAAGACTTAAAACAGGTATGGGATATGTAAAGGGACCCCTGACCGTTAAGTCCAGCTGCGGACGACTCTGGGGTTGCAGCGCTCATCTCGCTTTACTGGCCGAGGGAGCAGGCGTTTGTCCGCAGACAGCTTCCGGGTCATGTGGCCAGCATGATTAAGCTGCTTCTGGTGAACCAGAGCAGCGCATGGAAACGCCATTGGTGATTATATCATACATGTTTAAAAAGATAGAAACAGGGGCAAACAGTTAAGAGTGACGATAAGGGGGAGAGCGTGAAGGAGCACAGGTATTTCATTTTAGGCCTAGTTTGTGGTGCAAGCCATCCTTTGACGAATATCCATCATGGAAGCGCAGAATCTAGCGACTGAGTATGGACAGAGGAGCTTAAGTTCTAAGATAGGAGAAGGGAGGAAAGATGCTCTAGGGCTCTTATTTTTAAAATCTGCTATACTCCTAGGGGATCAATGCTCTTCTCCCTACTGATCTACCTTCTCCAATGCTGAGGGCAAGCATGAGAAAGAGTGAGTTAAACTAGGGTGGGCATCCTCCCAAGCATGCCTTCTTGCTTTGGGGTGGTTCTTTTGAGAAGAAGCATTGCTCAAACACAAATTGATTTTGTGCATGAAATCACATGCCTCCATTTTATTGTTTCCTCAGAAACTATACATTCAACAGCAAGGTTACAATTTTAACATACTCCTTTCATATTTTGATGTGATTTCCCACAGCTTTATGTAACTGTGCTGAAGCTAGACCACCTAAGGAGCAGTATTTTGTCAGGCTGGGGGAAGTGGTAAATACTTAAATTAGACCTGGAGCAAAAGAGGAGGCTTGAACATTTAAATCATGTTGGTGTGATTACGAAGTTAAAAAAGCAATACACTGCTGTAAAATACTATAAATATACACACTAAACACTAGCTTACAGAAATCCAGAACAGTAGGTGCCTTATAAAGTTTTTATTATTTCACCTGTTATTCATTCTACAGCTATAGAAAAAGCTAAATTCAAATCATAATCTAACTGCCGCATTGCTGTACCAACAAGTGAAAGCATTCACTTAAACAGTGAAAACCTTTTAATGCAAAGAATAAAATGTCTTCAGGGGGCTATGTAATTCTAGCAGGTGAGACTATTTACAGGATAATAATTTTTTTCATACTGCATTTTAATAGTCACTCTGCCATTTGCTGCAAAGTATAATGAATAACGGTTATGTGAAAATTCCGACTGATGGATGAATTCTGCCACAGAAATTCTCTGGAAAAAACCCGTTCTATCCCAGTTTCAGTAGGATCGCATAAAAACTATTTTTGAAAATCTGTATTTAATGAACTATGGCTCATAGTAGAATAGACGTGGTACCCAATCCTACATTTTCAAAGTCACAGAAAACATTTACACCTGACCTAATAATTCTAGGATCATAACTCCTGCAGTAGAGTTAAGGTTCTTACAAAGTCATTCACACATCAAAAAGCATGAGTTAAGGAGACAGTTTTGTCTTCTGCACCAAAGGCAGTATACATGTTCTGTACTGTGACATACTGTGCCTTCATGCATCTGAGCCGCACTGGGATCAGCTGCACTAGGGGGGGGGTCAGTGCCCACCAGCTGATGGGCACTGAAACTGAGCCCTGTTTCGTCCATTTGAGCTAGCGTGGTTCAAATTCCCACTCAGCCATGAAGCTCACTGGGTGACCTTGGGCCAGTCACCATCTCTCAGCCTAACTCATGGGTTGTTGTGAGGATGAATATACACCACCTTGATATCCTCAGAAGTTAAAGGTGGTATATAAATGTAATAAATAAATGAAAATAAAATTGGGTGTTTGGATTCAAACCACAGCTGCAAACAGACATTCTCCATCTGTAGCATGCTTTGAGCAAGCACCTTTGAATTTATCACCTGATGTCACAATGGGATCACGCAACTGACAAGTGAGCACCTCCTGCACCTGTCAAGGTGACCTGCAGAGGATGGGGGAGGTTTGGATCTGGTCTACCAGCCAGAAAAGGTCCCCTGCCCTTGTCCTACATGGTCCTCAGGTTTCTGGATGCTGGAAACCAAAGAGCTTTCTAATATGTCGCCTGAATTTGTTCTTAGGACTTGGCCTTGGTTCATACATCACGGTAAACCATAGTATGAAATAAACTATATAAAAAATTCCTTCAGTAGCACCTTAAAGACCAACTAAGTTTATATTTTGGTATGAGCTTTCGTGTGCATGCACACTTCTTCAGATACATGCACACGAAAGCATGCACACGAAAGCTCATACCAAAATATAAACTTAGTTGGTCTTTAAGGTGCTACTGAAGGAATTTTTTATTTTGCTTCGACTCAGACCAACACGGCTACCTACCTGTAACTATGAAATAAACTATGTATGACTGCTCATATTGCATCTACTCTGCTGCTCCCTTTGCTTAGCACAGAGAAAATAAATGTGAACCAGGGCTTACATTTGTTTCTCTCCAAACAAGCCACAAACAGAAGCCAAGAACAAACCTTGGCTTCTGCTCACGGCTCGTCTGGAGACAAGCAAAGCATGAGTGCTGGTTCACATGTAACATTCGGATAGCACTCTGCTATGTTCCCACCCAGCTCAGTAAGGGAAGGAGTGTGGCGAGCATGATTTGTGGTATGCCATGGTTTCTTACTGACCATGGCTTGCTGTTCTGTGAAAACAGGGCCACCATAGAAATGTGGAAAAATTAGAAACAAAATAGAATCCCACACAAACAAAATATTGAAGCTCAAGATACTGAGATCCAAAATAGTGATGGTACCACTGTTAACCTCTTTCCTCCTACATCCAGTACTTTGCTTCTCTATATGCAAATAACTTCTTACCAAAGATTTCAGTGGAGACAACTGGTATTGCTATTATCACCAACTGCTCCATTAATTAATATTAATAATGATTAGTTGTCTATATATGATGACTGTATTAGTGAGTTCACAGGAAAAAGAGGAATTATGTGAAGAAGCTTGTAGCGCAGATGGCTTCACAAGCAATAGCAATGACAAAGATTCAGTTTATCAGATGATAAAATATGGGGAAATATTTCTCAATATAACCAATGGTTACTAATGGATGTAAATGTTTACTAAAAGTTATCATCTTTTTCTGTATCTAGACCTGCAATGTTTAGGTCTATGTATGAATGAAGCAAAATGGAGCACAAAGTGCCATATCTCTGTCTACTGATGACTGGCAAATACATTGTAAGTAATGATAACAGGACCTTTGGTTCTCATGATCTTAAAAACATGGGATTTTACACCATGTTTACTCTTCCATGAGCCATGTTTCATAATATATGGGGGAAAGTGACTTTTGATCCCCTACATCTCCAATGCACTGAGGAAATGTTGGTGAAGACTAATCAATAAGGACAACCAATCATCATCCATCAACAAAATTATTTTCATGCATGTTGTCATTTGGTTGTGTGACTGTAAGCCAAGTGTAAAAGAGCGTTCCTGTGCATATACACAACGTCAAGAAGCAGCTCTGCACAAGTCGCCATCTATCAATGCAATTAAAAGGTGAAACTATTGGAAAGAAAGAGGAGAAACAGGCCTCCTGCAAGTACAGTCCCTTCCCAAACTCCTACTTTGGTTACGCTAGTTGGGTATACTGACTGCTTTGATTAAACAAGAATTACTGTACATTTGAGAGCCAGTAAGTGCTGTTAAAAGTGCCTATTCCCACCCCACCCCTTCTGTCATTCTGTTAGACTCCTCACTGCAAAGCTGCCCCTTTGATTCTGAAGATGCCACAAGTTATCAACCATCCAAATGCACCATGTAGCTTCTCTACAAAAGCTCTTCTCCCACAGTACTCCAGCCTTTCTGCTGTACTTAGGAACCCACGAATGAACATGCAGTATCACTTTATGCTAATTTTCTCCACTCTCTGGCATCTGCAAAAAGAACTTGACAAGAAGGGGAAATGATGCATTGAAAGAATTGATATGCTACAAGGGTGCCAGCTCCTGGGGGCTGAGGCACTGTGCCCCCTGATCTTGTATAACATCCTGATGTCGTGCAACATTGCATGCATGACGACAGGAAGTCGCATCAGGTCCCCTCAATCCTCCGGAGAAGGTGGCACCTCTAAGTCATTTGACAAATGCAAAAACATCTAACAAAGCCCACCAGCAAAACTCAGGGGTAAACCTCTTAGTAAGAAAAAAAAATATGCATACCAGTAAATATATTTACTAATTACACTTCAGTAAACAGCCTCTAATAGAAAAGAAGACCACTTTCTATGGATACAGCTTGCAGAATTTTGCACTGCATTGCCACTGTGCTATTGCCCAGGCATCAGGCTGGCCTAGAATGCTGGCCTAAATAAGCCTTTGATCTGATCCTGCAGGGCTCTTATGAAGCTAGCCAAACATCTTATATTGGCTACCTACCTGTAACCATCTTATATTGGATTTAGACTCTTGGAGTATAGTGATGGGGAGGTATGGTTATGTGTCTCAACATGCCCCCACTAAGGAACTGAACACTTCGGCATTGGCTATGAAAGTCTACTAATAACTCTAGAACTTTCACACCCATGCCTAGGAACACATCTGGAACTGGAAACAAGGGGGAATGCACCCGTAAGTATTAATTAAATTGTTCTACAGTAATTTCTGTGTACATTGTTTTCGTCACTAATTCTTGCAACAAACAAGCAAGTCCACTTAAACACACCTTGACTTGGGAGTCTGGAACAGTGCCAACACTAAACTAAATATATACACTACCTGTGCCAGAAAATTAACGCTTCTCTAAATATCTCAAATGCTTTGAAATATTTATTATCATGTTAAGAAATAGTTTCAGTTCCACAAGCGCACAAGTGTGTGAGGAGGCCTATTCACTTTGTTCTCGTTGCCACAACCATTTTGGCACACTGCCCATTAGAGTTCTTCTCTAATCACTGTAAAATATGTCTAGTTTGACCTATTTCCCCCCTCCCCACCAGTAGAGAAAGATAGCACAGCCCCTCCACCTACCCCAGGCATCCCCAAACTTCGGCCCTCCAGATGTTTTGGACTACAATTCCCATCTTCCCCGACCACTGGTCCTGTTAGCTAGGGATCATGGGAGTTGTAGGCCAAAACATCTGGAGGGCTGCAGTTTTGGGGATGCCTGACCTACCCCAACAAACTTTCAGTTAAATCCGAAAAGGGAGGATTGCACTGTAGATACAATACAGCAACAACCCCCTTGAACCTCAGGGTTGACAATGTATCACATGGGAAGCAAATGTCCCAAATTGCTTTGTTAAGTGCTGAACTTTTTTATACCCATGTACTAATGTATTCCCCAAACGCAGCAGTTTCATTTTGCCTTTTTGTTATCAGCCACTACAAATCTGTACTGGAAATCAGGGCCAAGCGATGGTCTTGCCCAGCAAACCTCTAACTGTTTAGCCTATTCTCCAAGACAGCAAACTGATGGATTTTACCAACACAGCTGCCGTGCTCCAATACTTCCATAATATAGAAATACTGCAGTATTTATACCAGCAAGTGATAGGGTACAGATCAGTCTTTGGTTTGCAGTCAGTTTGAGAACAGGAAAGAATCTCTCAAGATAGACTCAACTTGACCAAGACATTTTAGTATTGAGTTTTCTGCTTCTGAAGTTGTGCTGAAGAGCTATTTGCTCTGCCTAAGTCATCCTTATGACCTTACACATTAAGCAATAACTTTTTAAAAGAACTATTTACTTGTTACATTATTCTTTGTGCTATTAATGTGTTCCACAAGCCAATCACATTTTAAACAAAATTAAAACACTGTCTCCAGCCATTATCATATACAGTCCTGTACTAATTATAGGAGCTTTTAAAGAAGTTAGAATGCAATTCTCTGCACATCTATTCAGAAGTAAATTCCATGAAGTGCAATGGGGCCATAGCTGTCAAGTTTTCGCTTTTCTCGCGAGGAAGCCTATTCAGCATAAGGGAATTTCCCTTAAAAAAAGGGAGAACTTGACAGCTATGAATGGGGCTTACTCCCTTATAAGTGATTACAGCATTGCAGGACAATGCAAGTACTATATGCTAACATTATTATCATCTTTTTAAAAAAAGTGGAATTGGATTTGCCTGATCAAGAAGCAGAATACCTATTAAATTTATGTGGTCCAGATTTTATCCTGTACAGGTTTTAATCTGGAGGAGTAATGGGATTCTTTCTTTATAGCAGTCCCTCTACCTCAGAATAGTATACTCTGACTGTAGAAGTCATTCCTAGCTCTTCTGGCCAAAATTACTTAACTAACTGGTACCTTAAACATATAAGGGAGATGAGCGCGCCACCCCAGAGTTGTTCGTGACTGGAGCTAACAGTCAGGGGTACCTTTACCGTTACATCTGTTCTACTATACAAAATTTTAGACTTTGCATCCATTCCTCAAAAAACTGTATACAACTGTATACTTACTGAAATAGAAGTAAGTCTCAATGAACTCAACAGAACTTGCAACCGAGTAGACAGGCAGAGGATTGCACCTGTGAGTGTCATAGCCTTAAGTTATAATAGCTCCTCCTGTCGGCACCACAGATATTTTATTAGGGTGTTGGTTTTTGTGTGTGTGTTTTGTGTGTGTGTGTGTATATGCTCAGTTAGTTGGTCTGTATCCAACTAACTTCTATGCACAGTAGACCTATTGAAATTAATAAATAAGTTAGTCAAGTCCATTAATTTCAATAGGTCTACTCTGAGTAGAGATTAGGTTGGACACAACCCCATGTCTTCATTTTTCACAATATGGGTACCACACACTGGATTTTTTCTGTTGATGAATAATAAAAATACAACCCAGCAACACACATAATGTGAAAATGCAACACCTTTCGTAATTCCTTTTGCAATTCCATTTACACTTGCATCTGAATAGCAAGAAATTTCTCTGCCTATTCAAATGATTCTATGCATCTTATACCTGTACCCTCTTTTTTCAGTGTGGGCACGTTTTGATCCAATGCTTAGAGGCAAGGATTTGGAAACAGAAAACTCATGAACTCAAATCCTTCAACCAGCCATTTGTTCCTCCAGAACCAGACACTTTCCATTTCCAGAAAAGAAACAATACACTAATAAGAGCTATTTTTCTAAAATGCCACCAGTAAATCCCAAAACAAACACAATGCAGCACTCTTGATAGCACAAGAAGTTCCCTGAACAGCTCATTACACTTCACTGAAATGGAGCTTTGGCAACACAAGCTTCATATAATTCCAGGGCTATGAATTCAACAAATTGCATCTCTGCTTCACATTGCATCTAATTAAAACCAGTAAGTCTCCCTGTGTATTCAGGATAGGGTAGTAAGAGTTTGCTTATTTATTTATAAGAGAAAATAAAGTTTTTCAAAATAGTAAAGACAATACATGTAGAAAAGAGCAAAGTTATGTTGAACAACATTATGTAAATTTGGCACCTATAATATGAATACATTACAGGAGTGCGGGGGGGGGGGGTAGCCTTCATATACATTTTCCAGACTAACTTCCGTGGATTGCTCACTTATCCAGAGAATGAGATTTTAGTGTCAATATTTAGCCAGCTTTATTTAGCACCAACCAAGTCTAGCACCTTGTGCTCCACTCTTGCCATTGCACACTGTCTAGACTCTAGACCAAGAAGTGCCAATCACTCTTTTGATTTGCTTCCCCACATAAG
Organism: Zootoca vivipara; assembly: GCF_963506605.1. Classification (NCBI taxonomy): domain Eukaryota; kingdom Metazoa; phylum Chordata; class Lepidosauria; order Squamata; family Lacertidae; genus Zootoca; species Zootoca vivipara. The sequence goes on from NC_083286.1 coordinate 37,268,796, forward strand.
CCAGCAGTGGACTTCCTCACCCAGCACAGCTGCTGTGCAAAGTCCATAAAAAATCACCGGGGGTGGGGGTGGGGGGCAGAAAAAGAAATAAAAAGGAAACGTGTTCTGATTTTGAAATATAAAGTCAGCGAGAGGGTTATTCCTTCCGGGTTTTTCAAACGACCTGTAGCCGATTAAGAATTCGCCTAACCGCGATGCATGCAGTTCAGCGCAGCTTTAACTCTGCCGGCTGCCACCAGCGGGGGGGAGGCAAGGCAGAGAATATGAAGTATTTAATCCGGCAATTCCTCCCTTCCTCGCACCCCGTCCCAGTTCCCAGACCTTGAGAGTGGAGGGCACCTAGGCTTGTCTGGGGCTAAGGAGCGGGGCTGCCATTAAGGCAACCCTCCTGCAATCCTGAGAAAGCTTTTTTTCCTCCTTCGCAAGCAAACCAGAAGCGGGGCGGGCTGGCGCGCGGGGATCGGGTCCCGCCGCTGCAAAGGACGCCGCTCCGCTACAGTTCAACTTCCCCCAGCCAAGCCAGCTGGGCAGGGGAGACGGGAAATGAATGCAATGCAATGCAAGGCTTTGCTTGCTTGCCTGCCTGTCACCGGGAGGGAAAGAAGAAGCAGGGGCCGCGCGCAAGAGAGAGACAGCGAAGCCGCCCCCGTTCCCCCCCCCCTTTTCAGGCTGCAGGAGGCCTCGCGCCGCCGAACAGGATGTCTGCAGCGCGCGGCCAAGCGGCGCCCCGGTCCCGCCGACGCCGCTGGACTCCCCTCCGCACGCTCGCTAGGCCGGCAGCAGCGAGGCAGGGAAGGGAGGCGGGTGGCGGCGAGGGGACGGCAACACGGGAAGGAAAGGCTCTCACCTTCGGCTGTCACGCACCCGTCCGGGCCCCAGCCGCGCGCCCTGCAGCGAGGGAAGAGAAGCCGAGCGCGCCAAGCCTCCGTCCGCGCCTGCTGCTGCTGCTTCGCCGCCGCCACAGCAGCAGCCCTCGCTCACCGCCGCCGCCGTGCTGCTTCCTTCGCCTCAACCCCAGCCAGCCAGGCAGCCCGAGCCCAGCGCAGGCTGGCGTCCCTCCCAGCTCGCCTCTCGCCCCGCCTCCGCCCCCTCACCCCTGCCAACCCGCGCTGGGCCTGGGGGACCCAAGCGCCGCCTACCCGCCCAGCGAGGCTGCTGCTTCTCGAGCTTGCTCTCGCTCTAGCCGCCGCCGCCGCCGCCGCCGCAGCGGCCGTCGGCTTCCCCTCGGGCTGCTTGGCGGTTCCTCCTCGCGGAACGAAAAGGTTCCTCTCTTGCTGCAGCCGCAGCGCGCCTGGCGCGACCCGCCCCTCTCCGTTCGGGTGGCGGCCGGGCCTGAGGAAAAGAACCGGCCATTGACCCGCTGAGATGACAGTGAACGATATGGAGGGGAGGGGATTTTAGGGGTGTGTGGAAATCCCCAGCGCGCGCTACGGGGATCTAACTAACCAGGCGCCTTTTTTTTTTAGCTCAGACGTTCCTTTCCTGCAGAATGGGCGCCCGGCCACTGTCCACACCGGATTCTAGGCTCCACTTCGCACGATTTTTTTTTTTTTTTTGCACCCGCATTGGTCTATCGAGCCCCTTGATAAGACTGCCAGCTTTTTCTCTGGTAGGTTCCTGCGCCTTTCACAACTATCTGCCATTTGCACGCCTCTGTAAATAGGTGAGGGGGCTCCAGGTGCTGTTTGGCTTCCATAAGGTTCAGCCAGCATCATAGGAGCAACTCGTAGGGGCTGAAGTCCATTTGGCCCACCCAATAAAATTTTTGAGGGGGCCGTCCAAAGTTGATGGGCATTGGCATTCAAATGGTGTGCATGTGCCACATCTTGTGATCGGAAAAAAACAAAATAAAAAAATTCCTTCCAGCAGCACCTTAGAGACCAACTAAGTTTCTCATAGGTGTGAGCTTTCGTGTGCATGCACACTTCTTCAGATACACTGAAACAATCTGGTGACGTCTGTTTCAGTGTATCTGAAGAAGTGTGCATGCACACAAAAGCTCACACCAATGACAGACTTAGTTGGTCTCTAAGGTGCTACTGGAGGGAATTTTTTTATTTTGTTTCGACTATGTCAGACCAACACGGCTACCTACCTGTATCTTGTGACTGGTTATGCAGGACAGGGCTTACCTGCCCCTCCCCCTAGTATTTTATTCAAGTTGGCACCCCCAGGGACAATGGTCAGGGGCAGGGCCAGCCCACCCATTAGGCAGTGGTCAGATGGCAGGATCTGCGAGGGCAGCAGTTCCTGCTTCCAAGGAATGCATCATCATTGCTGCAGCAACAAAGGCTGTGGGGTGCTCCTTAAAAGTTGTATTTGCGTCTTCCTCAGAATTCGCCCCCCCCAGCAAATGCTGCCAGTATAGCGGCCTCTCAGCTGATAGGAGGCACCAAGACAGCTCTCTGGGGTCTTTGGGGCTCTACACCCAACTGGCATGATTCACATGATGGCCCTTGATTCTCACTTCAACCATTGGGTAAGGTTGATTTGATTCCCACCCTCTTGTTCCCATATATTCCCCTTCTTATTCTTGATGTAGATCTTCACTCACCTCTTCTTCCTCAGGTGCCAAAATGAATTGGTCACTTACCTCACTGTAAGCAGCAACAACCCATCTGCCAGGCAACCAGTAGAGTTGTTCCACTCCACCCAGCAAACCACTTCTGCCTCATAGGGAAGTTGCTCCAGCCTCTTGGCCATTTTGCTTCCCCTTTTCTGAGCCTTTTCCAGCTGTACAGTATTGTTTTGGTGTGGCAACCAGAAATGAACACCGTATTCTAAGCATGGCCACATCACAGATTTGTTCAATGACAATATAATATTGGCTGTTTTATTTTAAACCCTTTCCTAATGATCCTTAACAGAGAATTCAACTTTTTCACAGTGGTTGCACACTGGGTCAATATCTTTATCAAGCTGCTCCTTGGCCAGTCACTTCCAGTTCAGAGCCCTTGAGTTGTAAATATGGTTGGGATTATTAGCCTCCAACATGCATGACACAACGCTTGCTTCCACTGAATCACATGTGTGATTTTAATGCTCATTCCCCCAGTTTGGAGATATCCTTTTGGAGCCTCCCACAATCTGTTTTTGTTCTTACAGCTCTGTTATCATCAACAAACACAATTACCTCACGGCTCACCCATAACTCTAAATCCTGCATGAACAATTTAAAAAGCAAATGTTCCAGTCAATCCTTGGGGCACTTCATTTCTTTTATTGGGAGAACTGTCCACATTTATTCTTACACTCAGCTCCCAGTACTTTAAACAAATTACTTAAACCAGGATGATGGAGTTGGAGTCCTACAACATCTGGAGGGCCTCAGGTCCCACAGCCCTGATCTAAATGCTGACCCCAAGGCTTCAGAAGTCAGCCTAATTGTAAAACAGCTTGTTTAGCGTCCTTACCCTGCAACTCCTGCTTTGTGCAACATCTCACCTGATGAAGCGTTCTGGAATTTGTTGTTGTTTAGTCGTTTAGTCATGTCCGACTCCTCATGACCCCATGGACCAGAGCACCCCAGACACTCCTCTCTTCCACTGCCTCCCGCAGTTTGGTCAAACTCATGTTCGTAGCTTCGAGAACACTGTCCAACCATCTCGTCCCCTTCTCCTTGTGCCCTCCATCTTTCCCAGCATCAGGGTCTTTTCCAGGGAGTCTTCTCTTCTCATGAGGTGGCCAAAGTATTGGAGCCTCAGCTTCAGGATCTGTCGTTCCAGTGAGCACTCAGGGCTGATTTCCTTCAGAATGGATAGGTTTGATCTTCTTGCAGTCCATGGGACTCTCAAGAATCTCCTCCAGCACCATAATTCAAAAGCATCATTCCTTCTGTTCTTGAATACTTTTTATTATTATTCAAAGCTTGCACACATTTTTGCAACATTTTATCGGCTCCAATAAAGTTATTATGCAACTGTAATTTTGGATTTGTTTTGTTTTGTTTTTACCTTAGCCAAGTTTATTTAGAATTAAACACACACATTCCAGTGCAGCAGGTTGCTCTTTCATCCCTGTTCCTAAGAAGCTTGAGCTGACAAAAAACACTGGAGCCCTACTATGATTAAATGAGGACAGTCCTAGGGTTAAAAAAAAAGTTTTGTGGACTTCAATGGCTCGATGACTAAATAAAACCACACAAGCTCAAATCAGAAAATTCTGATTTCAGAATGTCCTGTGGCTCAGAAAACTATGTAAATAGCAGAGTTCTTTGTAATGCAATGTTCCAAAACAAGAGGTAACACCATTAACACAACATTTTTCTGAGTGGAAACTCTCTAAAAGTTGCTGTAAAGGAAACATTCTTAGGCCTCCTTTCTACTCCCCCCCCCCCCCATCCATTCCAAGCACCAGTATCTCCTCCTCTTCTGGAAGTTTTTCTTAAAACAACACAACAATGAACAATGAACCCAATAGAGTGGGTAGTGGATTCCACCCCATGTGTACTGAAAAGAAGTTGCAGTGTCGGTGAAATTGCAGGAGGAATATACAAAATTCAAAGAAAGAACTTTCCATTTGGATCGGGTCCCCTTTGAAAGAACTGGATAAATGGCTTTTGTCAGAACTGTAGATTCAATTACACTTGCCGTGGTTGGCAAATTGGCTCAAAACACCTCCCTATCCTTAGTTTAAAGGATAGCATAAGGAGGGTTCAAACAAAAACCCAATGCAAAATGAAATAAATACATGTATTGATGATATGCTTCTTTTGTGCTACAAATCTGTAAAATGTGTATCATGTCTTGAAATAATTAGATATATCCTGAATAAACGGGCATTTGTATTATTATGACATGTTCATATGTCAGCTACATAAACTGTGTTTGGGTTTCCCTTATGCGGTGATGCAATGGGACAGTGATGCGTCATGATTGTGCAGTTGCTTCCTGAAAGCTGTCAGTGCAGCAGACCTCATTGGAAAGGTATGTCCTGCGAAATCTAAAATGTGTGACAGTGCAGTCAGAGAGCTAGCCCACTACCAGATTCAAAAGGAGAGAGACATGCTTGGACTTGTCAAGAGCATCCAACTGCACTATGAGATGTTTAGGCTTGCAAAGATAAGGAGAGTTAAAAATAAATTGGAGTAGATGGGAGGTGTTCAGGGTAGCCAGATATTAGCTCAGGCCGTAGTATAAAACTGGAGCATTCAGATAACTTATCAGAATATAGTTATTGTAACAGAAATACTCAGGCAGACAGGATTAAAGTTCCCAAACCAAGGCTGAGAATTTTTCATGCCTTTGTGAAAGGAAACTGGGAATGTTCCAAAGAGTGAGTTCTAATAACCATCGTGGGCACCATCAAAGAAGATGGATTCAGCAATGAATTTTGTAGAGTCTGAAGACAGCTACACCACTGTCATAAAGGTCGGGGAACAAGCAAGCAAGAATATAAAAACATGTAATAATCAAGCAAGAATATAAAGACATGCGGAAGAGTTTGAGGTGTGTGGACAAACGTGAAGGAATTAGCTTCTAATTGTGTCAGAAGAAATAGCGAGATGAAGACCACAGTCCTACTGTATGCAGACTAACCTCACTGCACTCAATGGGATATACTAGATCAAGGGAAGAAATAGTACCACTGTATTCTGCTCTGGTCAGACCTCACCTGGAGTACTGTGTCCAGTTCTGGGCACCACAGTTCAAGAAGGATACTGACAAGCTGGAACGTGTCCAGAGGAGGGCAATCAAAATGGTCAAAGGCCTGGAAACAATGCCCGATGAGGAACGGCTTAGGGAGCTGGGCATGTTTTAGGCTGGAGAAGAGAAGGTTAAGGGGTGATATGATAGCCATGTTCAAATATATTAAAGGATGCCATATAGAGGAGGGAGAAATGTTGTTTTCTGCTGCTCCAGAGAAGTGGACACTGAGCAATGGATTCAAACTACAAGAAAGAAGATTCCCCCTAAACATTAGGAAGAACTTCCTGACAGTAAGAGCTGTCTGACAGTGGAATTTGCTGCCAAGGAGTGTGGTGGAGTCTCCTTCTTTGGAGGTCTTTAAGCAGAGGCTTGACAGCCATCTGTCAGGAATGCTTTGACGGTGTTTCCTGCTTGGCAGGGGGTTGGACTGGATGGCCCTTGTGATCTCCTCCAACTCTATGATTCTACTTCTGAGTAGACATGAATAGGATCGTGCTGTTCAATTGGGACCTTTTCCCCTTTAGAATTCAAGTACATTTTGGAAAGAGTAAAAGAATAACCATTCATTATCAGTTTTTAAGAAAAATTAGTTAATTGACCGGTATTTACAGCTTCCTTGGGGATGCCGTTAAGTAACTTCCACATTTGTTGATGTTACTGGCCAAGTTACAATGATGTCATGGTGGACCTTCCTTTTCAGTAAAAATGTAGTCATTAAGGCAGAACTTTCCAAACTGTGTGTCACGACACATTAGTGTGTCAGCTCTGGTGTGTGGGTGTGTCGCACAAACGCTCCCCATGCTCCTCCTGGGGCTGGAGAGGGATTGGTTTAACCTCTGGCTGTCTAGTAAAGCTGAATTACTGTGTCGTGAAATGATGCATGTCTAAAAGGTGTGCCACCAACATGAAAAGTTTGGAAAGCTCTGCAGTAAGGTATCTGTAATGAAGAAAATAACAAAGCAAGGTTCTCAGGAAATGTTCACTATGTCGACCTGGGACTCAGAAATTTTAGTGAAGCGCAGTGTCTCCAAACTTCCCCATTCCTTAGCATTTTCCACACTGATAATTAGATATCTGAAACTTTATTTGCAAGCACATAGTAAAATGTGCAACATTATCTGTAATTGTGACATCTGTGTTTACTTCTCAACCTTGTAAAAGAATGACAACACAGATCCTACTGTTTCTAAAATATGAGTATGGCTTTCACTGCTAACAAAGTCACAGTAAAACATGAACCATATTATCCCATAGATAATTATTGTACTATGCGCTTCTCAGTCATGGAGACAATTGTCTACCATTTAGAGAATATCTGTGACATAAGCAGCACTTTTATAAGCATCTACAGATAATCCATGAAAGGAACCATAAAAGTTATACTAACAGAACTCCCTTTAGAAGTCACAGTGCCCTTTATGCTGTGTGTATTTCTTTTATTATGGGGCATATCAGAGGGCTAAAGTTGGTCACAGAATCACCATGTTCCAATTTAATGGGGCTAGTTTTCACTAGGTAAAAGGTAAGGTAAAGGACCCCTGGACGGTTAAGTCCAGTCAAAGGCGACTATGGGGTTGCAGCGTTCAGGTCTCTTTCAGGCCAAGGGAGCTGGCGTCTGTCCACAGAAAGCTTTCTGGGTCATGTGGCCAGCATGACTAAACCGCTACTGGCGCACGGAGGACCATGACGAGTGCCAGAGCGCACAGAAATGCCGTTTACCTTCTCTCCGCAGGGGTACCTATTTATCTACTTGCACTGGCATGCGTTTGAACTGCTAGGTTGGCAGGAGCTGGGACAGAGCAACGGGAGCTCACCCCATCACGGGGATTTGAACCGTCGACTTTCCGATCAGCAAGCCCAAGAGGCTCAGTGGTTTAGACCACAGCGCCATGTGACAGATGGTGCATGAACATGGTCAACTATTCTATTTTTTCTCAGGGAAATTTCCTGTGCCATTTCAATATTGAATTGCCTTTTCGCTCTGTGCCACATGATGAGTGAATGTGTAAAATATGGCTCATCCCACAATAGTATCTAGAGTGTTAAAACTTATATAGTAATGGTTCTGCTACAGACCAAAGTCAGAACTGATTCCATAGCTAAAGGTCAAGGGGAAGGTCCAGATGGCTGCCTGCTAAAATTTATTTTTGTGAGTGTCCAGAAAATTATCCATACTGAATGGAAAGGTTGATGTCCCCCTTTGCTAACAACTACAGATAAACAAGAATGTACAAAGTAGAAATTCTCTGAGGTTGCTATCTGGTCTTCCTACCACTCCATGCGTCGTAATAGCCTACAAGGGCTACCATCAGTCAGAATGCATGCTAAAGTCTATCCCCAGGCATTCCAAATTAGGAAGGAAGGCTTCCCCTCTGCAGGTCAGTTTGTTACAAATGCCGCTGTTCCATAACAGGGGTGGGTTTTGGTCCTTCAAATTTCAGTGGCACCCTGTGCAAGCCCAAAATTTGGTGCGTGCTCCCACCTTAGCTGCCAAGTATCCTGTTTTTCATGGGAAACCCCCAGATTTTAATTCGTTTCCCGCTGTTCTCCCGAATGGAGAAAAATCCCGGAAATCCCCCAGATTTCCTACCTGCCAGGGAGCCTCCATTTTGGGTGCTGCTCTGCCCATGTGTGGGCACCAGAAATAGGGCAGAGCGGCACAGGAAGCCGCTTCTACGCATGCCCGGTGGCCATCTTGGTGGTGGCCACATGGCGGCGACCGTCACCAAGATGGCCGCCGCCGCCATGCAGCCACCACCAAGATGGCTGCCGGGCATGTGTAGAAGCGACTTCCGGTTCCACTTTGCCCTATTTCCAGTGCCCACACATGGTCAGAGCGGCCCCGGAAGTTGCTTCTATGCAACTTTCGGTGCCGCGCCACTGCTGATCCTGCCTTTTTCAGCGGGAGACTTGGCAGGTATGGCTCCCACACCTCCCACTGCAACAGAACCTTAAATCCACCTCTGCCAGTTCATGACCTCCAGGGCATTCTATAAGACTCTTATGTAGTTCTACTTATCACAGCTCATGTACTTGGATTTGTGAATGGCATGTATGCCTTGGAAAAACTGTGACGCTAATCTTCTCAATGACACAGAGTTAGCTGCCATCTGCACTGTGGCCATGTGTCCTGTGTTACAGAAGATAGTCCTCTATTTGAAGGTGTCCTCTATTTGAAAGGTTTCCTGGTTCAAGTCCAACTGGTTCAAGTCCATCTTCAAGAGAAGAACGACATGAAGGTTAGCATAGGGGCCTTCAAATGACCTATCAATAGTTACACCTAGACAGCAAACTAAGTGGCCACACAATTCACCAGGTCACAGTCTTCTGCACTATAGTAAATATGCATTGCGTTTTTATTTAAATCTTAGTAATTATTTATAAATGTGCATCTACACATATAAAGCAATGCAACTTGCAAACCTTATGCAAATTTGTGCCCTGTAGTGCCGTCTTTTTAAAAAATGATGACAACCACCCTAATCATCTGGCTGGCTGCCATTTTGTTCACTGGCTTTCTTTTCCCCTCTGTGAAAATTAAGCTACAGCCTGGCTATCAGTTTTTTTTGCCCTCTTCCCAGTCTTTTGGGCTGCCAGTTCGGGAAGTTGGTAGTAAGTACTCTCAGTAACATTAGAACTGAGCGCCTTGACCATGCCTGGGCATCACTAATGTATTAGTGGCATTGATAAAGCGTCAAAAAAGATCCCAGCAAAACACCTGTATACTGATGGTACCATCTCATTTTACGAATGAAAAAGCGACAAAATAATGCTTTCTATTTTTGCTTGGACTAATGTTAAAATGGAAAAATCACCATCAAATGTAAATCACCAGAGTGCTCATTTGGCATAGATACAATCTGCAGACAGGAAACACGTGTATGTGGGCAGCAAATGTTTGAGGGAAAATATATTGCAATGAAATATGAGGAAGCAACTGCCAGACAACAGTGGCAATAGTAGAAGGATGGGAGCTATTTCATAAATACTGATTGATTTAGTAGATGTCCAATTAACAAGATTACTGTATCATTTGTATATCCGTCATTTTCTAGATATCATTTTTCTATTTAAAAATCTTTTAAGGTTTATTTTGGTGCACAGCTTGCCGTATCTGTAAAGTTTGAGGCAAGCAACACAATCTTTTTGACAATCAACGATAAAACTGTATGTCACTCACTCTAAAGACCAACAACCCAAGCCATTTGATGCTAACATTTAACAGCATTTGAAAACTGAAAAGGGAATATTTTAACTCATACAGTGTGGTATTATAGCGGCTTTCTCCCGATTGAAGTGCAGAGTGTTTGAGGACCGGGACATTCGCAGGGAAACCAAAATACTTGTTTACAAAGCTATAGTACTGCCAGCCTTACTATATGCTTGTGAAACATGGACCAATTATAAACGCCATCTCCAACTCCTCAAAAGATTCCATCAACAGTGTTTCCGAAAATTTTTACACATCACTTGGGAAGACAGGCGAACTAATATCAGTGTACTGGAAGAAGCAAAGATCACCAGTGTTGAAGCAATGATTCTTCAACATCAACTTCATTGGATGGTCATGTTGTGCGGATGCCTGATTATAGTCTTCCAAAGCAACTACTCCATTCCAAACTTAAAAATAGAAAGCGTAATGCTGGTGGTCAACAAAAGAGGTTTAAAGACTGTCTCAAGGCAAATCTAAAAAAATGTAGTATAAACACTGACAACTGGGAAACACTGGCCTGTGAGCGCTCCAGTTGGAGAACAGCCTTTACCAAAGATGTCATGGGCTTTGAAGGCACTCAAACTCAGGACGCAAGGGAGAAACATGCTAAGAGGAAGGCACGCTTGGCAAATCCACACTGTGATCAACTCCCACCCGGAAACCAATGTCCCCACTGTGGAAGGACGTGTGGATCCAGAATTGGCCTCCACAGTCACTTACGGACTCACTGTTAAAACCATGTTTATGGAAGACAATCTTACTTGGCTATGAATGATCGCCAAAGAAGAAGAAGAAGGTATTACAGCACTTCTACAGGTCTCCTCTCACCTGGAGACTACCTAGGGAAGAAAGTTACCAAGCCACACAGCTACAATACTCTGTGTGGTCTTTTTATTCTGAACCAATGGGATTAACAGAGTGTCTCTACAAATGAGGGGGAATCCAAACGACACCATACAACACTTCTGATGAGGGAGCTGCCACTGGCAGGTGGCCTGTCCAACTTCAACAAATGCTCTGTGCTGCAGAGCCAGAAAAGGTATTAAACTCATTCTTCTGCTTGCATTGGGTTGACAAACTACAGTTTAGAAAGCTTCCTGGATACAGTGCTTCATAACTTTGTATCTAGAAGGCCCAGAGACTTACTTTTTAAAATGAAAGCTCAGAGTTTGGGGTCTCTGCTGGCATGGGCCTTGGTGCAAGTGTTCCTTCTGCACCATTATAAATCCAACCCTGTTAGGAACTCAGGGATTCCTATTGCCTGGAATCGAAACAACTCACTTATCAATCACAGCTCTGACTTCACTCATTGGTTCAAATTGGTTAAAACAGGTGGGAACAGCCAGGCCGGCTCATTTAACAGAAACTGATTAGAAACAGCACATTATGCTTCATAGCTTTCTTTCTAGAAGGGCCAGAGACTTTCATTTTGGTGAAGAGAATTGCACTGCAAAATTCGAAGAAGTGTGAATCTTGAAGGCTGGCTATGTTACCCACGTTGTTTCTGAAAGCACATGTTATGTATGTTTGCCTTCAAATGTGAACAGAATCAAAGTCCTCCCCAGTCCCTGCTTCAGAGAAAACATGAAGCAACATAGGATTCACCTGCATTTTTCCTTCACTAGTATATTTGGGCATTTTCCTCCACTCTAAACAGAATCTTTGAAAATGTCGAGTATTCTATAAGCAGCGTGCGGGGGAATTGTTGAATATGCTGTGTAATGAAGCATGGTGGAGAAATCTTTTATGAAAACAATCCACTGAGAGCAACAAGAAGCCACAAATAATTTGTCTTTTAATGATAAAACTGTCCTCACAATTCAGTTGCCATTTGCATAATATCAGTAACGCTCAGAGCAACCAATTGATTCGTTAAAAAAAAAAAACTTGCATGCAACTGGTACAACTCCCTACCAGTCACTTTTTATCTTTCAAACCGCAAAAAACTGTAATAAAGTAATAAGGAAAAGTATGGACCTTCAAAGATAAGGCAGAAATTCAGCCCTTTACCTTTGATACTATGCTTTGTTACTGACACAGAAACGGAACTCCTGTGCATGCTTGTCAGCAAAAATTCACTAGTCTGGAATAAAGAATTCTCCCGCTTCATTATTTTTGTAGTATTATTATTATTATTATTATTATTATTATTATTATTATTATTATTAAAATTCTTATTCACCCTTCTCCATAAGGTCCCAGGGTGGTTTATAACAATAGAAAAATATCCTATTAAAATCAGACTGAACAACCTGCAATTGAAAGAAGGAAGCGGGTCCTAAAGATACATCTCACACATGTCTAAGGTCAGGTAAAAAGGTGCTTCTTCATCATATGGCAAAACATTGCTACCAAACTATGACTTAAAGGCTAAACCCGTCTTGCTTATTTCCATTTTTTAAAGCGGGGATGTTGTTGGGCTGCAACTCTCAGTCGGGAGAGCATGAGACTCTTAATCTCAGGGTTGTGGGTTTGAGCACCATGTTGGGCAAAAGATTCCTGCATAGCAGGGGGTTGGATTAGACCCTTGTGGTACCTTCCATCTTTCTGTTCTAACTCACATAACCCTTGACCATCAGTCATGCTTGGCTGGTACTGATGGGAGTTGAAGTAAATCAACATCTGTAGATTTACAAAGAATAGCTACCTCTTCTAAAGCACTGCCTTATACAACAAGGGAAAAGAAAAGTGTTGGACAACAAGAGAAATGGCATATATGGAAACATATTTGAACTGAGATACAGTGTGGTATTGTGGTTAGAATATTGGACCAGGTTTGAGGAAATCAGGCAGAGAAGTTCTCTCCTGATGCTTTACATGATGAACAAGTTTATGGTCCACAGGCTTAGAACTGGATTAGGTCTCATGGCACAAACACAACTCCCCCATCTCCATGTTTATCTAATAAGTCAAATATGGGAGCTGGGGTTGCATTTGAGACCACAGATCCTTCTATTCTGTGATCCTTCCTCCTCCCCCTCATTTTTCACTTACTCTCCCCCAGCCAACCAGCCAGCTGGACTGTGAATCCAGCAGTAAATCCAATGGTGTTGTTTTTTGTGGTGAGAGGCAGAAGAATGGAGGATTGGAAGTAAACACACCAGGGAAAACTTGATGCATATGGAGAGGGTTTTGTTCACCCTCCTACCTGTTGATTTGGTCATACGATGAGTCCCCACCCCCATATTTACATCACAACAGCAAAGGTGGGTTTTGCTCATAGGAGTTGCTATGCAAAACTAAGTAACACAATGCTAAATAAATAAGGCTCCAGGAATCTGGAATATAGGTTCACAGAGCTGGAAGTCAAAATGTGGACACATGCCTACAGTTCACCTCCTGAAAAATTACGACGTGAACTTTTTCTCAAGCGCTGGTTACTGTGAGATGTTTTCTTTTTCACACTGATGGTTTTTATTTTTCCATCTCCTTTACCCACTTAGGCAGTAGAAGTGGAATTATTTGGAAATGAAGGTCCAGGGAAAGCCATCTGGCTCAATTCCCATGTGAAAATTCCCATTGTGTTTCTTCTCAGAGAAGCACTCAGCATCCACAGCTTCTACAAAAATGTCTGGTCCATTTGTCTGTGGTGCGACTTCTGCCAAGAATGAAGCTGAAAATTGTTCAGTTGGCAAAGAATGCTATTAACTTCTAGTTCAGAAGAATCCTATCACATTGGCTTTCTATATAAGCGTCCAAGTCAAGTTCACAGTTGTTTATACCACATCAGAAAATGGCCCATTCAAAGAGGGTCTGTGGACAAACAACACGAACAGACACACAGACACAGATACACACTTAGACACAAACTCTTCCCTCCTCTAAATGAGATGTTATAATAATGAGTGGTGTTATAAAATAGTGTAATATCGTTTTGATAGTTCCACTATTAATGTCCTAATGTGTTGAGGAGATAACAGACAATGCTTGCTGTGCCTACGAGACATATCCCTCCAACACTGACACACTCACTGGCTACATTTGTCTCTGTGTCCTGCATTCAATGTTTGTGTGAAAAGGAGTACAGATGTTCCAACTCATGCGAAGGTGACCTCCATGTGTACACAGGCTCCTTTTTCACATTGTCGTCAGATTTGCTGATGTGGTGGTTGCCCAAGGCATATGTTGGTGAGGGTTTATTTCTGAACAGGCCTAATATTTCACAGAGTTAGAAAAATAACATTGGAAATAGTTGCTTGGTCAAGCAAGACTAGCATATTCACATGATGTAAATACTGTTTGACATCGATTGCCTGATCTGTGGGATAGGGTCAGGGCAGTCTCGAGCAGGTCGGGCGCCCTGGCGCTGAGGCGCAGAGATCGCTCTGGCGCCCCGGCGCGCAGCATGGCTTCCACACGGCTTTGCCACGCAGCGCCCCGTCTGCCGGTCCGGCACCCTGGCACCCCGTGCCACCGGGACTCTGCCTAGAGCCGGCCCTGGATAGGGTGTAAGCAACAGCATCACAGTTTCTCTGGTTGCCATATAGGCTTGACTGTTCTGATGTCATAGGAGGCCTTGTCAACTTTGGTTACCAGGCCCAGATGCAGTGATTGGCCAGGTCAGTCATTGACTAAGAGCCCAGGAGCTTCGAAAAGCCCTTTCCCAGCTTGACCAGCTTCCCCACTCGGTCCATGGATGCCTTTCAGCAGTAGGTGGTACTGCCAATTTTCAATGGGAGTCAAACTCCGCTTCCATCTGCAGGGACTGCCTGCCATTTTAAGTCACCCGAAATGTAATGCCTCCAGCTCATAAATCTATTAAATACGATGCTTTCATAAATTGATAGTCTGGGTAGCTCTTAGCTCCTATTCACAATCAAGGCAACCTGCCCACTGCTGAAGTATGCCCAGCAGACAGCAATGGATGTGACGGGTATAGGACTCCTTTGAGTTGTTTATGACTCAATTAGGAGCCACTGATTATCGCCCGGCGCGCTTCCTCTCCGCTTCTCTGCTTCCGTAGAACCGGGCTGGCAGTAAAACACACACAGCAGAGTTCTTCTTCTTCTCACACAGCGAAAGCTTGTATAGCCGTTGGATAAAAAGCCTCTTAAGAACACACAGAGTCCAAAGTGTTCTAATAACTACTTAAGTTTATTCTAGATAGATAGAAAATAACAAACAACCTGGTGAGAGCGCAGACATCTTGCGACCGTCTCCCAGGCAGAAACGAAACCAACTGAAACATACAGAAACACTTCTGGTACATTCTGTAACATGATATTCCTCAGTGGTCAGGTGCTATACAGAACACAGTTAACTCTTTGGTTACTTGTTACTCCTCACAATGGATGCTACTCCTGCCAAGATCTCACATGGGTCAGCTGCAATCACCATAAACCATAGCTGTCAAGTTTTCCCTTTTCTCATGAGGAAGCCTACTCAGCATAAGGGAATTTCCCTTTTAAAAAGGGAGAACTTGACAGCTATGCCATAAGCAAGGCTGGGCCTTTCCCTGGTTGGGGGTGGTGTGAGGGTCAACACCACACCCAAGGCCCTCTAAATCTGGCCCTGGCCCTGACTGAGGCTGACAACTGGTTTAGCTTTCTCAATGTCCATAGATCTTTGCTGGAACCAAATATGGTCCACTAATTTAAGTGTTAACATTTCCTGTTAATGACCTTCCTCATTAAATTGTTCATTTGATGAGGTTAATTTAACAGCCTGATAATATCTTCTAATATTGGGATGCTTTACCTTTCCTTTCTTTTTATACACAGCCATTGCTGAAATATTTGATGGTACGTTTTGCTAAGCAAATCAAATTATGCATTTCTGCCTTTCATCCCAAATCAATGTACTGATTTGTAGATGTTGATTGCTAACAGTATTTTAGATAATACGTTTGTCTTGAGGGCTGCAGCCAGGCTGTCCAACAATTCATGACTTTTCCAAGATCTGCGAATAGTTATTGGTAATGTGCAAGGAAGCATTCAGCTGTTTAATACACTGCAATTCCTAGTTTGTCATGAGAAACTTCCCCATTTTTGATGACTGAAATTCACTTTTGGCACAAATGCACCAGAAGACATTTGAGCCCAAGTGAGGCTCATATTTCAACCATTATCGAAAACACCTGCATTTGTATGATGGAGTATGAGAACAGTTAATAATTTATGTTGTTCTGATTCCAAAGTACAAGAGTGTGAAAAGGAATGACTAATTTGTGATTATTGATAAAGAACGGAATGTTAATCTTTTATGAGAACATCTTGGCCGCATGTTTTATCTCAGAAAGACTCAGACATTCTGAAGTGGCCAACAAATGTGTATTGAGCAAGTCCTCAGCCTGTGAGCCCTACGATAAAAAATAACCGAGGAAGAGAGATGTTACTACTGCAGAGTTGGGTCTTCTTCCCAAGAAGTGATTTTCTATAACAGAGATAGGCCATTTCAGAAAAGCGATGTTTCAGCCCTGCATATTCATCTCAATTCACATATTTCCATGTGTCCTCCGCTCCCACCTCCTACTACCCCACTAATTTGGCTTATTAGTGCAGGAGCTTAGTACCCTTCCAGTTATCAACTCAGCTGATAACTGGAAGGGCACTAAGCTCCTGTACTAATAAGCCAAATTAGTGGGGCAGGAGAGCTTGGGGGGGGGGAAACAAAACACCTGGCAACCAATGCATCCCTTTGGTTTCGGGTAATACAGGCATAGGCAACCTTGGCTCTCCAGATGTTTTGGAACTACAACTCCCATGATCCCTGACCACTGGCCCTGTTAGCTAGGGATCATGGGAGTTGTAGTTCCAAAACATCTGGAGAGCCAAGGTTGCCTATGCCTGGGGTAGTACATGAGTAGTCTGAAAAGCCCAGGACACAAATTTTCATGTCCCTCTAGCAGCTGTGGTAGCTCAGAAGAAGCAATGTATTCAGTGTTAACTCTGGAAGTGCATACTCAATTTTGACCAAATTAAGCCTCCTAGAGCAAAATATGCACCAGGAGGCTTCTACTCAATATATACGTTCTAGGAAAATGTCCCCGAGAGAGAGATAAAGCAATGAATTGTAGTTTGGATGTACCTAAGTTCACCAAAATTGCTTTCAGAAATTGCAACAGCTATAGTCGTATGCCACTGAGCATTCACAGGCTGCCTCCTATCCTTTGATCCCATCAAAGTTCCTTCCCTCCTGTTTTTCCTGGCTCTGTTTCCCCTTTCTTTCTGCCTTGTTTCAGAGCAACTGGGAGAGGCAGCATTTTATTGGATTAAAATAATTTTATTTTATTGATTTGTATTTATGAGATGCGCCATAAAATCACTTCTCCAGGCATCACACAAAGGAGAATAAAATAATACCATGATAAAATCATGCTAAACTTAAGAGAGCACATAAAGACTCAGAACCAGCACAGTTAAATAGTATGTAGAGCACAAAAGGGAAACAGCCACCAGATGCAGACACACTGGCTGTGGCTTAAGATTCTCCCCCTGAGCTTTTCCAGATCTGGTCCTCATGAAAATTTACCACCATTTTAATGTGAATTTCTTCTACCATTTCCCCCCCACCCCCCCCCAAAGTATTCATTATATACGGTAGTCACAGACACATCAACTCCTAATATATACATTTTAATACGCAGCTTTGACTAATACAGTCAAACCTCAGTTTGCAACCACCTCCGTTTGCAACCGCTTCAGTTTCTGACCACCACGGACCCGGAAGTGTTTACATCCGGGTTCCGTGGCGCTCAGATGCACAGAAGCGATCTGCGCAGCGCGGGCATGCACAGAAGTGCTCTATCGGTGCTTTGTGCACGTGCAGAAGCGTGCATCGGGGAGCGACCAATTCGGGGAGCGACCGGCTCCACAGAACGGATTGCGGTCACAAACCGAGGTATCACTGTATGCATATTTTTGCAAGCATTTCCCCATAATATAATGCATATCTGTATGTCATTTTAAATAATGTATGCATTTTGGGGCGCACTTTCCCCTAATATGTGCATTTCTGTATGCAATGTTTGGTTGGAGAAAAGTGTGAATTTTGAAGGATGTTTCTATTTCGGTTCTCAAATAGATGTGAGAATTACATCATTTCTCATTAAAATGCACACAAAAAATAAAAAATATCCCTTGGGTAGTTCTAGTTTTCTTCGTCAACATTTGCAGCCACCAGTAAGGTTTATTATCCCACCCTTCCAAAGTAGGCATGAAACCATGTAGGAAGCCCAGGCACTGTTGCAGCAACAAGAACCTAAAGCTGTGCTTGTGCTATCACCTTTCTGTTTTACTGAACATTGCTCTTTCTAGTTGAGTTGTTTTTAAATGTCATGAGTCCTGTGCCATAGGCACTAGAAAGGCGGGCTGTACATTTTCATATAAAATAAAAGTGAGAAGATCTAACTTCAGATTTATAAATCACATCTTCCTCAGAAATAAAAAGCCCCAACTCCCCCATTCACAGATTTTGCCATCCTTGTGTTAGCTTCACAGAAAGGTTTGAACTTTTAGGTCCTGCATTCTCTTTCTGTTCTCATGTCATGTTTTGGCCAAACAAGACAGGTGCATGAGAAAGAGAAAGCTATGATGGGACTAGGCAGGTGTCCAATATCAATTGCCATATTAAATACGAGCAAGACAACCTAGGTAAAGTGAAACCATTTACAGTATTATATGAGGGCTAGATGATGAGAGTGAGCACATTTAGCACTTCGTAGATCTCTTCTTTAAGCAGAAATCAAACTGAAAACCAGCACACGTTTACATTTTTAAAAAAAATAAAAACAAAAGCAACGCAAAACATTTATTTATCTATTTCCCTGGAAATATGCTCCTCTCTTCCTCACAGTGGGAGCTCAGAGCAGCTAATGCAAAATGTTGTTGTTGTTTAGTCGTTTAGTCATGTCCGACTCCTCATGACCCCATGGACCAGAGCACGCCAGGCACTCCTGTCTTGCACTGCCTCCGCAGTTTGGTCAAACTCATGTTGGTAGCTTCGAGAACACTGTCCAACCATCTCGTCCTCTGTCGTCCCCTTCTCCTAGTGCCCTCAATCTTTCCCAACATCAGGGTCTTTTCCAAGGATTCTTCTCTTCTCATGAGGTGGCCAAAGTATTGGAGCCTCAGCTTCACGATCTGTCCTTCCAGGGAGCACTCAGGGCTGATTTCCTTAAGAATGGATAGGTTTGATCTTCTTGCAGTCCATGGGACTCTCAAGAGTCTCCTCCAGCACCATAATTCAAAAGCATCATTCCTTCTGTTCTTGAATACTTTTTATTATTATTATTGTACAGTTGTTAAGCATCCTGCAGGCTCAGATAATGGTTAGAATAAATGAGTGTCAGGGTTCTGCTGGAGTCCCAGTTTAACGTCCATTTAGTTGGGGAGGTTTCCATGCCTACATTGTGCCTCCTTCCACTTATAGAACTGCTAAGGAGGCATAATTTGGGTATCACTTGGCAAAGAGTTCCAAAAATGCACCCCCAAACGCTTTGAAACTTGACTGGTTACGTAGTTCATAGAGTAGAATTTTCTCATGGGCTGTTGGTTGCAGGAGGTATTGTAGCTGGTTTTCTGTGCTTGTTGTGGTCTAGGCTTTCCAGTATTTAAGGATTATTCACAGAGGCAGATTTAGAGGAGAGCAACCACTTCAGTCACACTGGGCATGGAGCCTAGGGGACACTGCAGGGGACACCACAACTATTGTGTAGAATGGAGCGTGAGAGGCGGGGGGTTGTTGTTGTTGTTGTTTAGTCGTTTAGTTGTGTCTGACTCTTCGTGACCCCATGGACCATAGCACGCCAGGCACTCCTGTCTTGCACTGCCTCCTGCAGTTTGGTCAAACTCATGTTTGTAGCTTCGAGAACACTGTCCAACCATCTCGTCCTCTGCCGTCCCCTTTTCCTTGTGCCCTCAATCTTTCCCAACATCAAGGTCTTTTCCAGGGAGTCTTCTCTTCTCATGAGGTGGCCAAAGTATTGGAGCCTCAGCTTCACGACCTGTCCTTCCAGTGAGCACTCAGGGCTGATTTCCTTCAGAATGGATAGGTTTGATCTTCTTGCAGTCCATGGGACTCTCAAGAGTCTCCTCCAGCACCATAATTCAAAAGCATCAATTCTTCAGCGATCAGCCTTCTTTATGGTCCAGCTCTCACTTCCATACATCACTACTGGGAAAACCATAGCTTTAACTATACGGACCTTTGTAGGCAAGGTGATGTCTCTGCTTTTTAAGATGCTGTCTAGGTTTGTCATTGCTCAAAATATCACAATGATAAACAGCAATCAAATATCTTTAAAACACCACGTCAAATACAGATACAGAAACGAAACAATCAGCAAAATTATCAGAAAAGCCTGGACCAATCTAAAAGTTTTCCCCTAAATTCGGCCAGGGTAGAGTGCAACCAAATATCATTTAGGTGCCCCATAGATGAATTGGGTTCTCCTTATATGCTGCATTGCATTTGAACAAGTTTTATATCTATTCTAGTTACAGTGGTACCTTGGTTTTCGAACGTAATTTGTTCCGGATGACTGTTCGAGTTCTGAAACGTTCGAAAACCGAAAACTCAATACAGAAGCCTGAATACGGAAAATTCAGTACGGAAGCTGCATGGCATGTTTGACTTCCGAGACTTGTTTGAAAACCGAAGCATTTACCGGTACTTCCAGGTTTATGGCATTCAAAAACCGAAATGTTTTAAAACAGAGACGTTCGAAAACCGAGGTACCACTGTACTAAGTTTTTATACCAAAGCCGATGGGTGAGTAATAAGTTTGTACTGTATAACATATTCTTTATTTAAAGAGTCCCACCCCCATCTGAGGTCACCATTATTTATATATACAGTATACTGTATATATTTATGTTAGATTGCGAAGAAGAAATGTATCATTTCATCTGGACATCATATCTATTCAGTTAATTCAGATATTCAGTGTAGGTCATTTAAGGCACCCAACATTAACCCATTAAACCAATATATGAATGCTTGGAACTTTTCAACAGCTCTTTCCTTGTCCTTAGATGTGCAGAAAATAATATATTTTGTTTAAGAGAGAAGGAGAAAATGGCATTCTGCACATGTGCTGTGGCACACTTCCCTAAATAAGTGGTGTGCAAGTCCTATTGTCCTGAAAATGGCAACGTTAAATATTGCAGCCTCCGCCCCCCCCCATCACAGTACTGTGAGTTAGCACTGGTTGCATTAAATATCTCACCGCTTAAGAAACGGAGAGTTTAAAGCATTCCTTATACTTCATGTTGGGTATTTTAATTTAGTGCGTTTCATCTTCCTAATATTCAGCAAAGATGGAAGTTGTGGCTCACAGCATCTAGAAGGCAACATGTTGGCTACCCCTGGAATAGGTAGAGAAGATTCCACAACAGCACATTAATTGCAAAATCATACCAAATTCAATGTATCTTAGTTTTCTTTGTACAGAGATTATGGAGCTAGCCCAAATTAAAAAACCTTGGCCCACAATATGAGGGTATTATAAGAATGTAAAGGTACAGTGTAGGAAGCATCAATCTAGGATCTAATTACTTGGCTGCTCTCCTTGAACCATTTCACACCTATGAGGCAACTGCTAGTTTTTCCCCCCATTGACATCTTCCACGAACAAAATCACTTGGATAAAAATTGGTGCAAACTAAAGTTTTCACAAGTACAAAGTAGAATTGAACTACCCGTCCCTGCTATTATGACTACTTTGCAGTTGTGGGCAGGGCCGTCCTTCCTATTGGGCTGACTGGCACAGTGCACCAGGGCGCCTGCCCAGCAGGGGGCGCATCAAGGAGGCACACGGAGCCGCCTCCACCTCCGCTCCATTCCCGGCAGCGGTGGCTGAAGCGAGGCGGCAGCAGAGCTGCCTCCGTCGAGAGAAACCTGGACCTGGACCTGGGCTACCTTCCGCCCACACTCCTTCAAGTCACAGCGAGCACAGACAGTGCTGTCCCATGCAAATGAGGTGCTGTGGAGCATTGTGGGACAACGCTGTCTGTGCTCGCTGTGACTTGAAGGAGTGTGGGCAGAAGGTAGCCCAGGTCCAGGTTTCCCTCGACGGAGGCAGCTTCGCTGCCACTGCTGTCGTCTCACTTCAGCCAAGCAGGCGGAGGCGGAGCACAGCAGTGGTAGCGAAGCTGCCTGTCGCGCCATGCCCTCCGGCTGCCCGCTGCGCCTGGTCCTGCCCGGCGGAGCATGAGGGGCGCCAGAGAGATCATTGCGCCACGGCGCCTGGTACATTTAAGACAGCCCTGGTTGTGGGTCATAAAATTCAGAAAGCTCCTGGACATGAAATTGCCCACACAGGTAAAGGTAAAGGGACCCCTGACCATTAGGTCCAATCGCGGACGACTCTGGGGTTGCAGCGCTCATCTTGCGTTATTGGCCGAGGGAGCCAGCGTACAGCTTCCGGGTCAGGTGGCCAGCATGACTAAGCTGCTTCTGGCGAACCAGAGCAGCTCACGGAAACACTGTTTACCTTCCCACCTATTTATCTACTTGTACTTTGATGTGCATTCGAACTGCTAGGTTGACAGGAGCTGGGACCGAGCAATGGGAGCTCACTCCGTTGCGGGGATTCGAACTGCCGACCTTCCGATCCTTCACCACATCTGACTGGGTCACTCAAGACAGACACCTCTGACTTCATATTTATAAATAGTTTGGGCTCTGGGACGGTAAATCCAGGGCACATAAATCACACTGTTTCTTCCAATCTGAGTTGCCAGAGACCAGCGCCATATGGAATAAGCTTTAGTCATCTCTCAAGGAAGTCTCTGGACAAAAGTATTTCACACAGGTGGCCATAGCAATAAAGCGAACATTAAAATGTTTGCCTAGCTCAGAAGGGTCTGTCGTTCATTCTTGACTTCAGGGAGAATATGACCCAACTCTCTACTCTATCTTGACAAAATCAAAGCATCTTCCAGTGTTGTCAGCTTATTTGTAAGAAAGAGGGTTTTGAAAACGAACCCTCTCAGAATATGGGCCAATTGGTCAGCTGCAAACTTGGCACAGCCACGAAGCATGTTTGCTGGGCTGCTTTGCAGGAACACGATGTTCTTTTTCACTTCTAAGTGCTGAGGAGAATGAAATCAGGGCTCAGCCCAGGACATAACTGGATCAATGCTGGAAAAAAAGTCACTAAGCGTAAAATGAAAGCAGGAACGAAAAACTGAAGTGTGTTTGTGTGTGTTTATGTGTGTGTGGTGGGGAATCTCAGGGAAAGACACACAGAGAAAGTAAATAAAAACACTTTATTTCATTTATAACCCAGTTGTTTGGGGTTATTGTGTGAGCTGGATCAAACAATGAGAATTCTCTGGCCAAGGCTGACGGAATCTGATATTTCTCTTTCCCCAGAAGGGATAGCATGCATAATTCCAGGGGTGGGTTGGGGGGGGGTCCTTAACTTGACATTCTTAACTGTAAAATCAATTTCAAAAGGTGGAAAGATCCCATGAAACCCAACGCATTGAAAGCCTCCTCTAAACAAATTTGAGATGTGATTGTTTTAACGGGAATAACTCAGCATTCTGGTGCTGGAAGAAATGCCAGCAAACATCCTGTTGCCAAAAAAGCACTATTCTCCTTCCATTTTGTGAGTCCTCTCACAAATGCCTTGGCTCAGAAGGCTACATTTTGGTTGGAAATGTCAGTTAGTCTGGAAAGGATCTAACAAACTAGGATGAAATGTACCCTAATTTGCAACAAAACCCTCTATTGAAATGGACAAGTCCACAAACTCTGTTTCAGCCTTTCCAACCTGCTGCTTTTCTAACAACAACAACAACAACAACAACAACAACAACAACAACATATCTCTACCCCGCCCCTCTGGCTGGGTTTCCCCAGCCACTCTGGGCAGCTTCCAAAAAAAGATTAAAAATACATTAAAACATCGGTCATTAAAAACTTCCCTAAACAGGGTTGCCTTCAGATGTCTTCTAAATGTCATATAGTTGTTTATTTCTTTGACATCTGATGGGAGGGCGTTCCACAGGACAGGCACCATTACCGAGAAGGCCCTCTGCCTGGTTCCCTGTAACTTCACTTCTCCCAGTGAGGGAACCACCAGAAGGCTCTCGGCGCTGGACTTCAGTGTCCAGGTGTTGAAAAATGGGGGTGGAGACGCTCCTTCAGGTTTGAGTCCATCTCCCATCAGGCCAAAGGTCAGGCGGAGATGGTACCTGTCATCCTATATTTATCTATCTCCTGTATTCAGAGAGAGCAAGGGAGAAGGAAATGTATACCTCTCTCTCTTACTTACTTACTTACTTACTTACTTACTTACTTACTTACTAGCTTTCCAATTTTCCCCTGCAATTTCCCATTCATCTTCTCTGCTGCATGTTCTGGGAGGACTTATTCCCCAAACAAGAAGTATGCTAACAACCCAGACTTCCAGATCCCCAATGTGATAGATAACGACACAACTCACAAGGAGCTGTGGGATCTAGAACAAAAGCCTACAGTAGCAAAACAATTGCAAGTGTGGCGTGCCGGCACAGTTATTTATATGCACGCACAATGTATGGATGAAGTCATTCCACGAGACGAGCGATTCTGGAAATAATAGCCTTTTGACCTGAAGCATGCTTGCCATGCCAGGAGAGATATCTTTATATTCAAGAAGGCTCTTATACGGCCACAAATGGCTACAATGCATTGTATAGTGTTACGGGAAGTGCCTGCCAACTGGAACGATGGCTGATTTGTGCATCCAGCTGGCAATTTTGTGTGTGCGTGATAGCCAAAGGAAACTCGCATGGGAGATGAGCCCAAGCTTCAGATGCATAGGAAGATGCAGAGCCTGCCAAAGACATTATGCTCCCTGAAAGAAATCCTCAATCCGGGGTCGAGGAATGTGTAGCGCTCCAGGTGTGGTTGGACCCCAATTCCCATGAGCCCCAGCGAAGCCAGTGACCAGGAACGATGGAAGCTGGAGTTCAGCAACGTCTAGAGGGCTACATGTTCCACACGCCTGTCCTAAACCGAGAGCTCCCCCATCCCCGCTAAGGCAAACAGTTTCAAAAGACCACACAGACATGCCTCTCCCTTATGAGGCATGGCAGAACCAGCATTTTTTAATCTATACAGAAATTCAGAAAATTCCACACAGAATATTCATGGCAGGATGTGCAACGAGGCCCCTGCATTTTATTTCCACAAAGCATTTATGTTGCAAAGCCAGACTGTGACCTGAAGCGAATACTCTAGAATTATAGCACAAAGCTTAACGTTAAATGTCAAGAGTTATATCTATAGAACATAATAGATGGGCTGCAGTGAGTAAATAATGCATTGCAAAATGTATGGCTGTAACCATGCATATCCATGTCTCCTGCCACCCAAGAAGCTCAAACCTCAACATAAATGCGCTTTTGTTAAGCAGACTGCTATTTGAACTAATTTGATAAATTCCTCCTTAATCATAGATATAATAAAGCTGGATGCTAGCGCTTTGAAACAAAGGAGTTCTTAGGCCATCATGCTTTAAAATGCATATTTTATTCTTGTTTAAAAGATCATATAAATTGCCAGCCTGGAAGACTCAGCTGCTCCCTGTAAACCTGCATATATAGCTTTCAGATAAAAATCTAAAAGTGAGAGTTCTCATTCTCAGCTGCTAGTATCCTGCTGGCTCTCTGTGACTTTTCTGACCTTGATCCCATGGAAACTGAGCTGGGTTAGGTTTTTTTTTAAAAAAAACAAACAAACACTAAGGGATTAGTAAGATTGTTTTAAACATTTATTTTAACTAATCCAATGTCTTCTCTTTTTTTAAAAAAAAAAGTGGTGTAAATTAATCTGAGGCAACTAAAATTCTCACATGGGTACGATTTGCTGAATCGCACATTGGTTTCCTTGGCAATGTCTGTACTGCTGCGAAAGAGCTGTAAATTAAAAAATGTTATCTTATATCTTCCAGCCTCATCTACTCTCCCTTGCTGATAGCTGTCAACCAGTAGATAAATTCACTGTTGTAGATTTCAAAGTGGAAGTGAAAACTTTGCAGGAATTGAACATCCATCTATCCATCTATCCATATCCTGCATGTGAAGATGGCAATGTATCTGAGAGTGTTTTACAGAAGGTTCAGTGTTGTTATCAGCCACTTTTCCTGTGATTTGTCAACTAAAAACATCATTATTCTCATTTGCCGTAGGTTTGTGTTTCACTTAAATATAGGGCCGCCTCTTTCCATATGAACCTACCCAGACCCTGAGACCATCTCCAGAGGCCCTTTTTTGTGTGCCTCCTCCTCGAGAGGTCCAGAGTGTGGCAACATGAGAATGGGCCTTCTCTGCAGTGGCTCCCCGTCTGCGGAATGCTCTCCGCAGGGAAGTTAGCCTGGTGCCTTCATTATATACCTTTAGGAGGCAGGCAAAAACATTTCTTTTTAACCAGGCCTTTGGTTGACCTGATTGCCATCCTATACCCTTTTAAAATGTTGCTCTTCTTTGGGGGGGTGTTATTGGGTTATTGTTCTTATTTTGATTATATATATTGTGATCTTTTCTGTGAACTGCCCTGAGACCTCCTTATCACAGCCACATAGCTGACACACTGAACGAATGGGGTGGAAGGAAAGAGGTTGACTTCCTGCATAGGCATGCCCAGTCAGAATAGGCCAGAGTGCAGAAGGAACTGAGCTTTACTGTGGCTTTCATTGCTTGTTGTTCTGGAAATGTCCACAGCATTAAGAAAACCCCTTCCGATATTTTTTTGAGATGGCCTCATGGGCCACGCGAGATGGGCTTTAGGCCACAGTTTTAAAATCTCTGAACTGGACTATACTCATACCTGCCAAGTTCTGGCCTGAGAAATAAGGGACTGGACCGGAAGTAGCAGACCGGAAGTAGCGCTGTCGCCATTTTGGAACTGGGCAAAGCAGCATCAAAAGTCGCTTCTGAGCATACTCCACCCAGTTCCAAAATGGCCACCGCGCCAGAATAAACCGGGGAAAAACAAAAAAATCCGTTTTTTCGACTGGGGGCAGCTGGAAAAACGGGGGTTTCCCAGGGAATACGGGAGACTTGGCAGCTATGACTATACTGCAGAGCTCACCTCCTTCAGAGAAGGAGCAGCTACAAATGTGTTAATGGAGCATAACTCCAATGTCATTTCCCAGGGTCATCTCGTTGATGCTATGTTAAATAAGGTTACAGAAGGAGTAATGTTTCAGCCTTATTTAATCCAAGGAAGAGCAGTTCTTGGAAGACTCCTTCAGGGATGACTAACAACAGATGAAGAAATTCCCTTTTGCCTAATTGACTCTCCTTAGTGTTTATATTTACGTTTTTAAAATGCCATGTCAGTAATGAGCACTCTTTGTGTCCATCCAAGCACCTTGCAGATTGAATGTTTTCTGCCTGCAGTGCTTACATTTTATGTGTGGAATGCTTCATTTTTTTTCAACCAAAGAGCATCAATTGATTATAAGAAAGAATTATAGAGTATAGCGGCAAGCTTGCTAAAGCCCTGGTGATGTGACAGGGCTTATTATAAGCAAATGATGCGGTAAAACAGACAAATATTGCCCATGCAAGATCATTGCAAGAGATTTAGGTAGCACTGAGCCGAAGAGATTGAAAAGGCTTCTATGAAAGCTTTAGAATCTGAGAGGAGCTTGCCCTTTCAGTTATTATTGAGGGGGAGGGAGGGGGTTGAACAGTGCAAAAATGTTTGCCGTTCAAAGCGAATGCACAATGGATTATAACCACACTGATTCAGATATTATTCTGAATATTCAACGCACTTGATCCGTCAGTACCAAGAACTTTTGGCTGTGCAATGAAACTTCCCTTTCCTCCCCTCTCCCTGTGCACTCCCTCTAAATCTGTTATGGAAGTTTCCTCAACTCTCCAGGCAGTGGCGGAGAAACCCTGTCCGGCACCCGGGGCGGGACGCCGAGGGGCGGGGCAAACTGCCCAGCGGTGCACATGTGACGTCGGTGCAGACTGCACACGCGTGGCATCCCATACTAACTGCGTGTGTGCCCTTGGCCACTCTACAGCTGGGGGGGCCAGCGGGCCACCTTGTCACACACACACAGAGTGGTGCCTGGGGCGGCCTGTCCCCTTCATACGCCCCTGTCTCTAGGGTAGATTGGGGGAGGGCGTGGGGCAAGGTCCTTTGCACAAATGGAAATATTTGTGCAAACAGAACAAGTGCATTGAATACCACCCTAAGTCTTAAAATGAAAGAGCTGCCACTTTTCAGGTTGGAACAGAGGTCTGATAATTATGCGTGTCTCTACTTTAGTATGACAAAAAGAGAAGGATATTGAGTTGGCAATACAGTGAACACTAACCTAGGAGTAAAACGTATTTAACATTTCTAAAGATAGGAGATATGCCCCCCCAAATTCTAAACAAACTCCATTCATGGTATTTTTTCTGCCCATCATGGTAGAAACTATCAACAGTCTGTTTATATATGAACCAGTGGCTATCCTACTTAAAAAGTCAGGCCTTTTTGACCACAATGCTTCTTACTTTCAGTAATGTTTGGAAGCAGTAGCTTGCCATCTTCTCTAGAGATGCTTTTGCCTAAACATGGGCCTGTTTGTTTCAGCATTCTTTGTCTTTTCCAGCAGTTCCATTTGCCTAGAGGTTTTCATCACTTACTTGCTACTTGACACTGGCCCTGATAACAAGGATCAAGATGAAATCATATTCTATAAAGTATTAATTTTAAAAAAGTAAGACAAATTCAGGGAAAGAGCTCATGGAATTTACATTGCGGTGTGACCTGGCAACCAGACCCTGTATTGTGGGTGGGAACATTTGGATGGCCACAACACCCTATTGGAGGTTCCTCGATGCTGGGTGCAATCAGACCAATGGGATGCTAGCAAATTTGTATCAAGGGACTTCTATTTAAGCCCATGCATGTGTCCCTGAGCTTCTTCTTTTGGGCTAGTTCATCGGAACACCCGCCCACCTCTCCCTATATTTAGGGCTTGTACGCATGACCTTGCTATGCTGTTGCTTGTTGTTGGGACAGGGGCATGGCAGGAATTTTCCCCAATTGGATGATTGGTTGGTGCCATTTGGGTTTTGCCTGCCGTGTAGCAAATCATCACAACTTGTAAGGTTGTGGATAGGCTCTGGTTCAGGTGATAGGGGTGGCAGAGCGGTCTGGTGAACCCTATGTGATGGGTATTCCGTTAAAGGAATCCTGGGACTCTTGGTTGGTCAACCCTGAGAGGGGTTGTGCCCGGAGCCAGAGTCCAGGGGGGCATCTGGCTGGTGGAGTGGCTTGACCCCGTCTTCCACTATGCCGGGTGTTTACCCAAGGCTGACCTATGGTGTGCCCTGGGTCAGCGCTGCCTGCAAGGGTGCAGGAGCTAGTCGAACCAGAGCCTATGCAACCACTTGATTGTAATCAATAAAGTTGTAGCCTAAATTCTGCCAAAAACCAAACCAAAATTTTGAGTCTTGTCTGAATTTATTTGGGGATTAAAGGGTCTACACATGCAAATATCCCACCATGATAGGCAGTCCTAATGAGCACCATTAATAAGCAAGAGTCAGTCACTTTCTCTTTTTGTAGAAAAAATAAAATAAAAAATGGGGGGGGGAGGGCTTTGCACAGTAGATACAACTCTCAGAAGATATCATTCAAAACTCTTATATGAGATCAGTCAAAATATTTGCAGGAACAAAGCAGGGTCAATACTATGCATAATGATGGCAGCAGAAGTCTTTATTATTATATAAAATTCCAGAATGTAGAAGGTATCTCTTTAACAACTGAGAACATTATTAAAAACACCCGGTGGTCATCTTCAATTTTCCGTTGTTGGGTTTCTTTTTTGTTCATTAAAGATAGTAAGATAAGGTTCTGCTAATACAGGAGCAAATTGCTTCACTTTTATTAACTCGTTTTTAAAAAAATAAATATTACAAAATTCAGCACCTGTGCTGAGCCAGGGGTGGAGAAAGAGAAAAGCAATTTGAGCATTTGTCATTTGTAGTCCACTGTATTGGCTTCAGGGAGTCTAATCACCTGAAATGCATTTGCACACAACTTGTGCTCTCTTTGTGTCTGTGAACCATTTTTACAAAGGTGTGCTGCTTGCCATCATGATTTACTTCCCCATTCCCACTCCGTCTTGCTTCCTGATTAAAAGAAACAGAGGAATAACTGGATTTATTGTTACTAACCATTAAAGGTATTATTTATTTGATAGTAGCTTCCATTTTACACAGGCTGGAGCAAGCGACAACTTGCAAAATAGGAAAAAGACAACGAAGGAAGAAGGAGAAGCATGTTTTTGCTTCCCTGTGGGCCATATATATATATATATATATATATATATATATATATATATATATATATATATATAGCAAAATGTTGATCTAAAGCAAGTGGAAGTATTTATGCTTTATGGGTGCAGTCCACATCCTGTAGAAGTCAGTGGTGAGACTGACATTCAATTTAATGGAGTGGGTTATGTGGTGAATATATTGAAATATGCTTGTGGTGCTTGATTTGCAGCTCATTAGCCAAAGTGTCTTTGTCTTGACTGTAAACCTTCCCTATGATGGGCCACTTGCTTTCAGGTTAAGAGATGGGCAAATGCCAAACTAAACTCTTCTTTTATTTTGACGGCTTTATTATTTGAGTTCGACATCCATTAAGGCAGAGAGAAAATGCCCCCCACCCAATGAGCCACCCTGTTTGCAAACTGAATGGTGGTGGTGGGTTGCATTTCACAAATTCTTTGGGGGGTGAATTCTTGGAAAGGCTTGGAGGAGGCTTACCACTTGGGTAAATGGGTCACTGTCAGGAGCCCAGGCTGCCATCTTGATAACACAGCACACAAGTTGTAATTAGCTGGAAGATTTACTGCAAAACAAACAATTAGCCTCTGACGCTCTAGCCGAGTGTCCGTGTCTTACGATTCAGTTGACCCTTCTGAGGAATGTTTCCAGCTTCTGCAGAATATCCTGAATCTATGACCCTTGTGTTTCTGGTTTTGTTTTCTGTCTAATACCTTTCCCATTTGTCTACTCCTGGGGCTCATGGGGCTAACTGCCTCCTCTTCCAGTGAGGTAACGTTCCCCTCCTGCCTTCTGAGGCTGACTGTGCTTCTTGAGAGAGTTGGCTTCTCTCCAGCCCGCCCCCTGCTAACGGCTTATCTACCTTCCTTTCAGTGTCAAGAAGGTGGGTGGGGAGTTGACAGCCGACTGCTTCCAGCTGTTTAGAGAAATGCAAGCCTCTCTGTTGCTGGTTCCTTCTAACTCATGCTGGACTTCTCTACTTTGGGCAGACGTGCTCATGACAGTCACTGCCCATCAACTTCAGTCCGTCCTCAGCCAGCGCCCATCAGCTTTCCTTCTTTCTTACAGTCAGGTCAAGGGGTGGCACTGACTGTCGTCGTCCTCCTCTGTGTTGCCCTTGTAGAACTCAACAAGGAGCAGGAGGGGAACAAAACTACAATGAGTGGACTCTGCCTGTCATGCGCTCTGGCTCCACCTACTGTTCATCTCCCTGCCTTCTGCCCTATTGAGTCCCATAGGCACCAGTCACCACTGGTTAGCAGTGACAGTCCTTTCTACCTCCCTTCCTGCCTTCCTTTTTACCATTGCTTCTTGGGCTGTTCTCCAACTAATACTATGCAGCCTATCCAAAGCCCTGTGTAGGAACACACACACACACACACACACACACACACAGCACCTTTATTTGTCTGATATATTAATTTGACATATATTACTAGGACACTTTTACTTTAAGGATCCCCAGCCTCCTTGTTCTTAGAAGACAGAGAACAAATTGGCTTGTTCCATGGCACTCTCCCAACAAAGGCAACTTCTAGGAACGCTGAGACCTCACTGGCCTTGAGACATGCGCAGGCGTTTGACATACAGCCGAGCATCAAGTTCGCAAATGGAACAGCATGAAATGTTATCCACCGCCATACCCAAATTCTTTGAAATACAAATGCATCCAAATGGGCTAGGGTTGAGAAGGACTCATATTCATCTGAAATTCATTTAGCAGCAAACAGTATCAGGGTACATAATATAAACCAATAGTCTCTTCTTTTCAGACAGTGGTTATAATGAATTCTGGCCAATAACTGCATGGCATGCTAGAAGAGAGTCTGCTCCCCCCCAAGCTCCTTTGAGCACATGGAGGCAGATAAGTGCTCTCAATTATGTACAGCAATAAAAGACCGTCCAGTTTAAGGAAAAGTGGAATTTAAAATCTTTTGTGATAAATTAGTAGGAAACAGCATGAAATGCCACTAAAAGCAATTTTGAAGAAAGAAAATGGAAATGGGGAGATGTAGAGAGAGCCAGGAAGGAAAAAAGGGAAAGCTAAATGTGTGGAAATTTACTGTATATTCCTGCGTATAAGACTACTTTTTAACCCAAGAAAATCTTCTCAAAATCCAGGGGTCGTCTTATATGCCGGGTCATATTTCTTATACGGCGAGTATATCCCAAACTCTATATTTTAACTGGAAAAGTTGGGGGTGGTCTTATATGCCCAGTCGTCTTATATGCCGGAATGTACGGTAGCTTTCTTTTACTGTTCTGAAGAGTGTTGCAGGCAGGAGTTAAAAGATACCACATTTCCCCTGCCGTCCCCTATAAGGTCCTCTTTTGCCTGCAGTACACATCTGCCACCAGGTCAGGTCTATTCCCGTGGAGCACATATACATAAATACATCACAAACTGTCAGGTGTTCCATTCAGGCTCCATGAGGTCTGAATAGATGCTATAAATACTTTCTTAAAGTATTAGTAACTCCTATTATAACTCATGGAGAAATGGGCACACACTACTGAAGAATGGAAATAATCTACAATTTGGATTCCAAAGTGAAGTGGACTTAAGTGAACTACATTCTAGGACAAAACTAGCATACTGTGACCTTTTCAGTTAACAGATATACATTTTAAAGAGAAATACGCTCACCCGCCACCAACCCGAAGCTGTCCTTTATGAGCTGTCAATTATTATTCAGCAGAGTTGGATGGGTCCATTGTGTAAGCACAATCTCTGGATGCCAGGAATATAGCTACCTTTTTGAGTGTTATATTTTGGTGGCCGATACAACTTGTACAGGACTTTTTAAAGAGCTTCCTATTTTTACACAAGTCCCTATTCTGAGAACTAATCTCCTAGATGTAGATGACAGCGCCAGTTAAAAGAGAGCATCTAGCTATGCAGCAAGAAGCACTCTCTTTTTGTTTTATGGAGTGAGCAACAGAGCAGTGACTCAAAGCAAATTAGAAACTCTGCGGAGACATTTACAAGCTTGCTCATTTACCATGATATATGAGCATGACTGAAACATATCAGAACACAATCCCTCTTCCGCTCCCTTCCAATTTGAAACTTGCCTTATGAGTGCAAGAGCTGGAACCAAGTCACCCAGTCAACGAATGCTTTGGAATCCAAGATTTTAATATCCAAAGTGAAATGGATTCTTACTTTATTTTTTAAACACACAAGCAAGGCATCATGTCCTTTTGTAGTGTAAATTAAAGGGACCCCTGACCATTAGGTCCAGTCGAGACCGACTCTGGGGTTGCGGCGCTCATCTCGCGTTATTGGTTGAGGGAGCTGGCATACAGCTTCCAGGTCATGTGGCCAGCATGACAAAGCCGCTTCTGGCAAACCAGAGCAGCACACGGAAATGCCGTTTACCTTCCTGCTGTAGCGGTACCTATTTATCTACTTGCACTTTGACGTGCTTTCAAACTGCTAGGTTGGCAGGAGCAGGGACCGAGCAACGGGAGCTCATCCCATCGCGGGGATTTGAACCGCCGACCTTCTGATCGGCAAGCCCTAGGCTCTGTGCTTTAACCCACAGTGCCACACTTTGTAGTTTAATTGCAATTTCCCCTCTTCAGAATTGTAGTTCTCTTTGATGGGTGGTGGGTAGCAATCTCTAAATTCTCAGCATCCTCATTACAACCACTGCAGTGTAAATGCTTCTAGTGTACCTAAGGTCCACACCGCAGCAAAGCAACCTCTTAAGGCCTCATACCCTATTGGACTGGAGTGCTTGTACAGTGGTACTTTGGTTCTCAAATGCCTTGGTTCTCAAACGCCAAACACCCGCAACTAAGTGTTCCAGTTTTCGAAGGATTTTTGGACGCCAAACGTCCAATGCGGTTGTTGGCTATTGTTTTCCAGGGCACCTACACCAACCAGAAACTGCGCCTTGTCTTTTGAACATTTCAGAAGTCAAACAGACTTCTGGAACAAATTAAATTTGGTGCTTTGGTTTTTGCTATTTATTTTGCGTTTTTGTTTTCGAGGCTTTTTCGGTTAATTTGTTTTTGTGGCTGTGTGGTTCAGCTACTGATTGATTGATTGATTGACTGTGGAAGTGGATAAAAGCCTCCCCACCCCCCCCACCCCAATTCAAACAGCAGCTATCATCAGTGCAAGTAAGAAAAAATAATAATTTTATTTTATATCTTCTACAATACTGTCTTATGTATTTTATAGTACAGTGCATTGATTATTGCTTTCATTTTATGGATCAATGGTCTCGTTAGATAGTGAAATCCATGTTACATTGTTGTTTTAGGGGTTGTTTTTAAAAGTCTGGAACGGATTAATCCGTTTTGCATTACTTTCTATGGGAAAGCGTGCTTTGGTTTTGGAACAGACTTCTGGAACAGATAACCAAGGTACCGCTGTAATTAATGGGTTTACTCATGTGCATTATTGCACGTGATCTTTCACAACACAGGAGTGAGCAATGGAAGTCAGCATGTGGCTTTAAAATCACAATAAGGAAGGGTTCCAAATTCTTGATGATACAGCTTGATGATACATAAACTTGTTTTGAAATCAGCTTGCGTTGTATGGCCATTTTGTGAATGACTTATAGTGGACTTCCCAGTGTTCCTCATCTCTCATTATTAACTACTCAGAAAATGATGCACAAATTTAATAAATGGGCTCATGTGGGTTAAATGTTTCAAAAAGTCCAAAAGTAGGTCAGATGTATCAGCCCTCATTTATTCTGTAAGCAATCATGAACATCGTGACTACAGGATTTTGTGGATTGTGTGTGAGAGAAAAATAATGGGAGTATGTCCATTGGGAAACACTGAATTTTGATTGTTGTGCAACTGTAGTAGGAAATAGTGAGAAGAGTAGCATCTAAAATTGTAAGGGTTGGTCTAGTGCTGCCTTCTCTCAACCAGTCCTGTCTTGCTGTACCATGAAAACACAACAATACTCATTTGTTACCTCTTTCTGTTTTAATAGACTTATGGGCACAGAAATTGGAGGAAAAATGTACAATGTGTCTGGGATTACAAACAAAGGTTTGGAAATTGTGGAGCCATTTGGATGCAAGATCAAGTGGGGGAGGGGTGGTGACTGGCTGACTGAACCAAAATGCAGATATCCCTTGAATTCACACTTTGCTGAATTTTGTGGTGCTGTTTTCCTACCAAAATTAATGTGGACAACATTGTGTATATTGAGGAAGTAGGCATAAAATGTATATAACATACAAAATATAGTATATTAAGGAAGACAGTTTACAAAAATGTGCATATTAGGGGAAATGTGCCCTAAAATGCAAAAAATTTTTTATTAATAATCATTTTTAAAAATGCAAACTGATGGAGAAATGATGTGAACTGAACTTAAAATGCAAAAAAGAGAAACTAACATTGACTGATTTATCCATCCTTACAACATACACCTGGTGTTGAATGAAAAGAAAGAAAACACACACACGATGTAATTACATGGTTGCTAATCATTTCATTAATGTCACATGTAGTTAGGCCCTTAGACAAGTGAAACCACACTAATTAGATGGATGCAGTTAGGAACGTCACCTTTAAGCAGCCACAACACCATAAAGTAGATCTTCAGCTACAGAGCGGAGGCTGATTTCTTAGGGCAGGCATCCCCAAACTTTGGCCCTCCAGATGTTTTGGACTACAGTTCCCATCATCCCCGACCACTGGTCCTCTTAGCTAGGGGTCATGGGAGTTGTAGGCCAAAACATCTGGAGGGCCGCAGTTTGGGGATGGCTGTCTTAGGGCAACTGGGGCACTGCTTTCTGTTCCCTATACACTCCCATGCCTTCTATTTGAATAACTGCAAGCAACTGTGTCAAACTCCCATTCACTGGCCAGTCAGCTATTTCCCCTGTACTCCTCCTCTTCTTCTTTTTGCTAACATTGCACTGTGGCCTACTTTGCATGCTTGTTGTGGTGGTGGTGGGAACCCTGTCCAATATTTTGGTAAATTTAAAATGCTATTATAAAAAGGAGGAAGCTGCATGGGATAGTTCAGATGAGAACATGGCGTACAGAGTCTATACATAGTACAGGAGTGCAGATGATACTCTGACTGCGCAACTCACCCAGGCAAGCCTGTCCCTGCAGATAATTGTATTTCCAAGGGCCTGCATGAAAATTATAATGTGCATAGGCCAGTTTATCCTGGTGGTGTCCCAGATTCCAAAGCTAGCCTCTTTTTCCCACATCAGAATCAGGGGCAGACAGTCTGGATATCTTATTCGTTTACACCTAGAGCCATGCTTTTCTGCAAGGGGTTAAAGTTGGTTTTCCATTTCCCCACATTGTCCCCTGTGAGGTGGCTTAGGTTGAGAGCCTGGCCCAAGGTCTCACAGCAAGCTTCATGGCCAAACAGTGATGTTAAACCCTTTCTCCCAGATCCTAGTCCAACTGATATCCCACCACTTTATTCCATATTCTAGGAAGGAGGCCTAGAAGTGAAGAAGCTGGAAGAGTAGTGTTTTCTCATAGGCCAGGATGTTCATGGAGTCCCTTCATTAACTGCTCTCTTGGGTATCTTGTAACCGTCCACTGGCCCCACTTAGGTGACCTGCTAGATGGCCCCACATACCCTCCAACATTTTCATCCCCCCAAATCGGGACATCAGGAGGGGCATGCTCTCTGGTGCTCTTCAACAGGGTCATGCCAGAGCCCTGGACCTTCAGTGAGAACTGGCTGACAAGCGCCAGAGGGCTGGAATGGAAGGTGTTCAGGTGCTCTCAGCAGGGTGCGCCAGAGCAGTGGCATGACCCTGCTGACCCATGCCAGAGTGAGTGTCTTTGGTCTGGTGATCTGGTGCACTAGACTCAAAGAAAAGAGGACATTCCGGGATGCAAACAGAATTCTGGGATGCCCCACTTACAGCAGGACAGTTGCGGGGAGGGGTATGGGCCCAGGGTCCACCAGCTGCTGACATTGCAAGACACTGCAATACATTTGGGGATGCAATCCACTACACTGCTCCTTAGTTTCCTCCCTTTTATGTCAATGAAATTTATGCAGGATTCCAATATAGATTCTCTCTCTCTCTCTCTCTCTCTCTCTCTCTCTCTCTCTCTCTCTCTCTCTCTCTCTCTCTCTCTCTCTCTCTCCCTCCCTCCCTCCCTCTCTCCCTCTCTGAAAGAGACAGTCCTGTCACTTTAACAAGATGCACTGTTTATTCTGTTTGGCAGCCAAGCCTCCAGCTCCTCCAAAGGCCTTGTCAAGAATTGTGACAGTACCGTGCTTATGTCTATACACCCACAAGCTGTCCTAGAGCTATAATTGGCTGCAGTAGCAATTAATTAGATAAATAGGAGAGGTCACCTTCCTTTTCTCAAAAGGACAAAGTGTTGTAATGACCCAAGAAATCAGGCATCCAAGTTGTATTACCCTGGGAAGACTTGTAGCTATTTGTATGATATAATCTCATGCTGGCCAATGCACTGTAGCGGCTAACTGTTTAATAACTTAGCTATTGCCTACTTGAAGCATCTAAAAATATTCCCACTGTTATCAAGCAAATTTGCTCTTCCATTCAAAGAGTGAAGTTGCTTAACAATAACGGGGAGATTTAAAATATTATTAAATATCATTAAAGCTGTACAATTCTTCCAATTCGCTGGAGAGAGAGTTTGATGTTAATTTCAAACCTTCTTGTAATCAAGGCAAATTTCTCTGCAGAGCCACTAGACTTATTCTGTTTCTCTTTTCTGAATTATAATCAACAGAATCCAATCTGAAGTGTAACAGATATATCTAAACCATTCTTTCTGTTGATTTCTCAGGCAACAGAGCAATTCTATCTTTGAGTTACACCTCCTGGGTGGGAGATTGCTCCTAAACCCTTTTGCAGCTGTGGTGCACCACACGATACCAGTTAAAAAAGGGACCCCACTGTAGAAATACCCGTGTGCCATCTGTTTCATCTTTATGCCACGCAAGTTTGCCAATGCAAAGGGGAACAATGGGAAGGGCTAGGGGCATGTAGGAAAAGGAGCTGCGCTGACTTGGAATCTAGAGTTTGATTAGGGATCAGCCTTGCCCCTTGATGAAAGTCTAAATGCCTGCAAAAGTAGTGACAGAAAATCAAACACTCCAGTTTAAGCCAATGGCGAGCCATGAGTGATTGCCCCAAGTGATTGCCCCACATCTCAACAGAGAATTCCAACTCACTCTGCAACAAACCATGGCATACCAGATTGCCTGGCCTATTTCCATTCAGGAAGCCCTTCCCATTTGGATAAACGATGCATCTTTAAAGCATCTTGTTAGCTTGGCAAGTAAGTTGGGTGGTACTTGGTACGTTTGTTTTTCTTTGTTTTTATTTCTACCCCATCTTTCCTCTATCTCAGGGTACTGTTCCCAGGTGGTCTCACCCAGGCACTGACTAGAGTCAGAGGTGTTTAGCATTGTCATAGGTTTGAAGGGTCAGTCTGGAAGATACCCATGGCTCCCCCCCAAAAAAAACACCCCTGTGTAGGTAGAGGTTTTCCTATAAGAAGAAACCAGCCCAACCAGTTCCTTTGTTAAGGCAATGACCTTAGCCAGCCAGATTAATACACTATTTACATTAAAAAGAAGTTGCCTTGCTGCCTTGGAGACAAATGGAGGGGTTTTTGTGTGTGTGAGTTTCAGTTGATGTTGGAAGCTGATGAGACACAGGCATGACTTGCTCTGGGCTGGACTCCACTTGAGGCTTCCCTTGAAACCTACCGGTAATAGGGAAGCAAGATCTGTTGGAGTGTTGATGCTGTGAGCCCCTCCATCCTTTGCTCAGGTTGTATATATGTGTAAAATAAAGCCATATATCCTAAAGGCACCACAGTCTTCATTGACCTTCATTCCAAGGAAGCTGAACCCTGGAGGAGCAACTCAGAGATTGGAGTGCCTGCAGGGGCATCAACAAGATTGTTGCACCCACTGCCTTTAGTCAGTCCATGCTCTGTTTTTTGGCTCATTCCAATTTATTGCTCTTCCTCACACCAGAGCAAGGAGTATTAAGCAGAGCATATTAAATAGAAAGCTGTCTGCTGTCCACCACCCACTTATCCTTTGAGAATCAGCTTGGCCACTGATCCTGTTGCAGCACCTGTCACTCGTTCTGCTTTACTGCTCTGGGCTGGGATTGTTGGAGACTAATAAGTCTCAGCTGACTCTAAGCTCTGTCAATTAACCTTTTTCTCTGCAGCTCGGTATCCGCAGGCTTCCTCCTTGAGTCAACACTATTGGAAAGCCTTTCTTAACATTGCTGAGAGATAAGACTCTCACACAAAAGTCACCATCAAATGACAGCAAGCCAGTGCATTATTCTTTAACACCTGACGTTCCACAGTATGTCAAGAGATGACTGAAACATTTAAATATCCCATTCCCAAGCTCCTCACAGCTTTCCTGGGATGATCAAATGAAAGATTTCGGTTCTAAGGATCTCTTAACTTGGATGCTAGCAGCAGACAGGATTTCTGTAGCTCCCAAATGGAAAACTTTGCATTGATACAAAGGACCCTAGCAATCGCTGGGGGAAAAAAACATAAAACCTATTAACTGTGTGTTTCCAAAGGTTTGGAGGAACCTGAAAAATTGTATGCTGTCTGATAGGACTTTAGCACATCCAAAACTAATCTGGTCCAAGGCTTGGAAACAATGCCTTATGAGGAACGGCTTAGGGAGCTGGGTATGTTTAGCCTGGAGAAGAGAAGGTTAAGGGGTGATATGATAGCCATGTTCAAATATATAAAAGGATGTCATATAGAGGAGGGTGAAAGGTTGTTTTCTGCTGCTCCAGAGAAGTGGACACGGAGCAATGGATTCAAACTACAAGAAAGAAGCTTCCACCTAAACATTAGGAAGAACTTCCTAACAGTAAGAGCTGTTCGACAGTGGAATTTGCTGCCAAGGAGTGTGGTGGAGTCTCCTTCTTTGGAGGTCTTTAAGCGGAGGCTTGACAGCCATATGTCAATAATGCTTTGATGGTGTTTCCTGCTTGGCAGGGGGTTGGACTGGATGGCCCTCGTGGTCTCTTCCAACTCTATGATTCTATTCTATACACAGGCCTCCCACTCTATGATACAACATGCAATTTGGCTATCTTGATAGCTTCAATTATTTAGCTTGATGCTCTTCAAAACCAGCATAATGCTTCTTTCTGTATTTTTATTGTTTTTCATTTTGTTTGTTATATTTGATTTGTGCGCATTTTTCTTTTTAAAAAACCAATCAAAACAAAACGCATGACATACAAGTGTACATATGGTTGTATGTCTATGTTGTGGCTGTTGCCCGAGTTATTAATTCATTTAGCAGATAAAAGTACACTAAGCAGTTTGCAATCAGCACTCAGGGGGGTTTGACATGCCACACAGAAACAAAAATGAGCCTTGTCACAGAAACAACTCAACAGGTTCCTGCAGATATTTGTGACTTCTTCATTATTATTCCTGTATGGTACATGGGGCTGTTACCTGCAGGCAGCTGCTTACCATATTGATGCTCTTGGATAAACCCTTAGATGGACCCATAATAATAATAATAATAATAATAATAATAATAATAATATATTATTTATACCCCGCCCATCTGGCTGGGTTTCCCCAGCCACTCTGGGCGGCTTCCAACAAAATATTAAAATACAACAGTCCTTCAGATATTAAAAGCTTCCGTAAACAGGGCTGCCTTGAGATGTCTCCTAAAAGTCTGGTAGTTGTTTTTTCCTTTGACATCTGGTGGGAGGGTGTTCCACAGGGTGGGCGCCACTACCGAGAAGGCCCTCTGCCTGGTTCCCTGTAACTTTGCTTCTCGTAATGAGAGAACCACCAGAAGGCCCTCAGCGCTGCATCTCAGTGTCCGGGCAGAACAATGGGGGGTGGAGACGCTCCTTCAGGTTTACTGTAATGGAATAGGTGCTTTACCCTATACTGCAAGGATGGAGAACCTCAGGGTTCAGGGGCTGGATATGGCCTTCCAGGTGGAGACCTGTCTGGCCCTCAAAACTCTGCCAGGCCACACAGCTCACTGGCCATGCTTTGCACCTCAAATATTTCTGTGTGGCTGGATTGTGGCCTCCCCAGAGTTTAAAACAGGGGACCCCTGCTGCCACCCCTATCTAGAGATGCCAAAGGTTGAACTTGGAACCTTCTGTATGCAAAGCAGATGGTCTACCACTGAGCCTTTCCACTTTGGAAGATAAGGCTGTCAATAGGTATTTTCTACAATGACCTAATTAACCTTCAAGGTGTGTCTCAGGAAGAGGAGGAAAAGGGCGCTCCAGTCTTCTTGTCCTGC
Source organism: Zootoca vivipara (assembly GCF_963506605.1). NCBI lineage: Eukaryota > Metazoa > Chordata > Lepidosauria > Squamata > Lacertidae > Zootoca > Zootoca vivipara. The sequence continues at coordinate 37,310,184 of NC_083286.1, forward strand.
TGTGGCCTCCTCAGAAATACCCGACTAGCCACTATTAAAAATGGGACACTGGACTAGAGGGGTCTTGGATCCACAGCTCTTCATAACATAAATTCGTAAGAGCTTCCCACTATCTCCTCCACTTTCTTGTATGTAGTCGATATGATATGTGGTGAAACAACTGTCTATTTTTGGCCTCCCCTTTTCCAGACAGTGACCCATAGTGACAGGGAAATGAATTAATTACTACAGAATTGCAGCCTTGGTTATTGTTAGAGGCAGACTAGGGATCACATTTCTTTTCTTTTCTTTTTTAAAAAAGGATGTTAGCCTATATGTAGCATAGGTTTTCAGTGCATTCCAAAGGCATGAGGAATTGGAGCGCAGATGGGATTAGCAGCCAGCTAATCTCTTGCAGTGTTGGTTCGCTTTATAGACACAAGTTGAGAAAATTATACTTAGTAGATAAAAAAGGTCCTTCTTTTATTTAGAACTAGTTGTTTTTGTTCTAATTGCTGCAGGATGTACAGCACAGGTTGTTGCCTAGGGAACTTGGGCTCTGAGATGATGGACAAATGGCAATAAGAAAGAACGAGGAGTCAGACTGGCATCTAATTAATGGGCTACCCTTTGGTGTCGTGGATCAGTCAAAGCTAAGCATTTAATCGAGCGACTTCAGCGTTTCCTCCTTGTCAATAGAAAGCTTAAAATTCTGGTTAGAGCTTGACAAATGTCCTCACATACTGGCTCATATAATGTGTGCAGACAGAGTGACCATTGCTATAGCATCACGATAGGGTAGGACTTCTGAAAAAGAGGTCTCATGCATCTTTAACGGAAAATTTCAGCAGGTGCAGCTTGCCTTCTGTACCACAATCAAAAATGCAGGAGGCATGGACTCCTTTCCATCTTGTCACCTTGCACCACGGTTATGAAACTGCTGCCACCTGCACCCATAATTGCTCATTCACATCTTATGCACATATGAGGACACACCTGATGATGGTTGGGATTGTTGACATTAGGGATGACATACTTATGGCCCTCCAGATGTTGCTGGACTTCAGCTATCATCAGCCCCGGCCAAAATGGTTAATAGTCCAGGATTATGAAAAATGTAATCAAACAACACCTGGAAGGCCACAAATTACCCACCCCTGGTTTACATCACGGGTGAGGAACCTGGCCCTCCAGATTGTTCAACTCCAACTCCAACATAGGAACATAAAAATAGCCTGCTAGATCTGGCCAATGGCCTGTCTAGTCCAGCATCCTGCTCTCACAGTGGCCAACTACAATAGAAGCCTGTGGGAAGCTCACAAGAGTGCAATAGCCCTCTCCCCACATGTGAATCCCAGCATCTGGTTCCAACTGTGGAGGCAGAACATAGCCATCATGGCTAGTAGCCACTGATAGCTGTGTACTCCATAAATTTGTCTCGTTCTCTTTCAAAACCATCCAAGTTGGTGACCATCACTACTTCTTGTGGAAGCCAGTTCCATAGTTTAACTATGTGCTGTGTGAAGAAGCACTTTCTGTTGTCTGTCCTGCCCAGGGCTGTGGCCCAAGCATATCTGCAGGGCCACGGGTTCCCCACCTGTGGTTTACATGGAGAAAGCTACTGGATCTTTATGGTACAATCCTTTGCATATCTACTTAGAAGTCCTTTTGAGTTTAATGAACCTTACCCCAGGTTAATATATATTGGCTTTTTGGATTGCAGCTTTACAGTACAAGCCTAACCATGTCTACTCAGAAGCAAGCTAGGTGAGTGGGTGTGGCAAGTCCCACTTAATCCAATAGGACTTCCTTTAGAGTAGACATAGATAGGCTTGCATTGCTAGTCTCTTTTGAAAAGAGGAGGAAAGCTGGAAAATACACAGACGGTGACTTCCCCTATATAAAACTCATCATGCAATATTTACTAACTTAATGCTGACAAAAGCAAATTGATTGCTAGCAAGTGCTTAGGGAGAGATCTGTCCTATTTAACTTACCCCTGTGACTATGTAAAAGCATCCATCACATCTGCAAGTATTGTGCGACGCAAGATCTGTCTACACCAGTGCCCCTTGGTTGCATATATATATATATATATATATATATATATATATATATGATATATATAAAGTACAGCCCTTCATAAACTTTCCCAGGATGACTTGGAACATAGCAAAAACAATAATATAATAAAACACAGCAGAAAAAACATCAGTGGAGAAAAAGCATACTTCACAAGACTGGGAAAATTAACACATCTTTTATCTAGCTCTGAAAAAGCAACAGTGTGCTGGTGATTTGTGACTGTGCAAGTCATTATCGACATGAAGCGTTTTTCTTAAAACTTCCTTGTCCAGTCGTGCTTGGAGAATATATTTACCCAACACAGATAGCCAGGAAATAGGACATTTAGTAGCAATTCAGGCCAATTTCTTTAATTTTAGGCTAATAATTAAGAACACACACACACACACTCACAATTCAAGGATATCAAGGATTGAATGCTGCTTCACGAAGAGGAACATGGTATACCAGTTTCTTTAATTTGCAGGTTTTTCATATACAGGATCCAGTATGTGCTTGGACCAAGGCTGGTATTGCTTGCAGTGACATACCCAGCCATGCTCTGGACTGTGACAGAGCTCTCAGTGTTTGTCATGAACAATTAACAATGTGTGCTGGAAATACCAGATCATTGTGCATTTTGTTAGGCTGGTGTCTGCGGGTTGTTTTTATTTTTTATTTAATCAACATTCTGTTCAATGTAACCTCAATAATGCTCCAAAAAAGTTGTATTTTCAACTCGTAAGTTATGTACTTCAAGCCATTTGCATATATTTTTCTTGTTTTGCATAATTAATTTTGCTTCCAATGGTCATGGGAAGTGATGCAGGACACTCAATCCACATCCAAAAACTTATTGCTTCCCCTTCTCATGGGTCTGAAGATTGCACTGAGCATAAAGACAAGGGGTTTGTTTGTTTGTTTTTAAATGACACCTGAGATTCTCAGAATGCTGAATTCTCTACCCAGACATCCCACCCAAATCACAGAATAAAGACAGAGGCTCTTTCAGCATCTGATCAAATATGTCATCCATATTGATTAAACAAGCACTGTAGATCTGTGGCAATATTTTAGTTCTGAAAACCCAGTACCGCAGGAAACAAGCACTGCCATGTATTTATGTTTCTTCGAAATCACTGCTACACCCACACCTGCGTTCTAATTTTGAAGAAAAAATAAGTGCAAATGCTCTTTTAACTTTGCAACCTGATCCTGAGTGTTTACAGTACTCAGAAATAAATCCCACTAAAGTTCTGTGGGACTTGTAGCTAGATAAATATGCTTTGGATTGCGACATTGCTTTCCAAAAAAAGAAAATCTTTTGTCATTGTACAGAGATTAAATCTGGCTGGTGTGTAGATAAATGTTTCAGTTTTTCCATCTGTTTTTGGCTACTGAGCAATTGTATAGGACTGTTCAAATATAGACTCTGCCTCCTCTTAATGGCTCTTGCGGCATGAGTGTAGGGTTCCTCATCATTTTAGTGCCCCACACAATAAACGTCGAGGATATAAATTTTGATATGCTTCCCAGCTGAATGGATGCCTAGAGTGGAGACAGACTGGCTGGAGCTAGAAGCTGTTAGCTTTGATTTACCTCCCTTCCATTATTCAATCCTATTGAGAATTTTGAGTAGCGATCACAAAGCATGTTGATTGGCTGCAGTTTATAGATTGAGTGATACTTAACTCCAGTCAATACTCGGCAACCTCCTACCGTAACGATATTAGCGGCGATGAAGTAATGGTTGTTTGGTAAGAGGCAGACAATGAAGTAAGGTGTTTGCAAATAAATCCATTGACAGACGAGTTGTCCTCATTAACCATGAAGCACACGTGTTCCTCCAAAGCCCTGGCAGGATTCCTGCCAAGAGGGAAGTACTTGTGAAAAGTTCTCCATGTCATTTCCTTGATGCAATATTTACGCTTTGCCTGCTTTGTAATGTTTGGCTTACAGGCTGGAGACCTACGTATGCTATGGGACATGCTTCTACTATGTCTAGAGCTCAAACTTTTTATGTGACCCAGAAGCTCTCTTTCGTCAGATACTGTATTTGTTCCAGATGGGAATGTTAGGACAAGCAAAACAGAGGATATTGGGAGAGGGGAGGTGTCCAGAGAACCCCAGAAGATTCTACAATGCAAAGTGTAAACAGATGAAACACAAAAGTAGAGAATCAGCTGCCCATTGTGCAGTGAGTGTTGCAGGATTCCATGTCCCGAGTTCAATTGCCCACCTCGCTACAGAAGCTCACTGGACAATCTTGAGCCAGCTGTTCTCTCTCAGCCTCATCTACCTCGCAGAGCTCTTGTGAGGAGGGAATAAGAGGTCGATGATATGCTCAGAGCTCCTGGAAGGAAGGGTGAAGCAAAGATGTAACAGAATACAGGTATCATTATACAGTAATAAGCAAGGTAAGTGAGCTGTAATCTGGCTGCCACTTACTGATGCTCATTGTTGCACTCCATGTGCAAAAATATGCGAAAGATAAGAGTTCATGACCCCAGCATGCTCTGATGAATCATGGGGTTGGAGAAAGTAAAGTTCTGTTGCTCAGGAATTTCATGAGGGTGGCTGTCATGAGTTGCAAATACAGCTTAAACAATTAGAGAGTGTGTCATTGCCGTTTTTCTAATCCTGGGGCAAGGTGTGGCAAGCTCTACTAAGTTTGTTCCTCCTTGCACTAATGCATTTCTGTGTTATCCTTTGGGGTGCACACATTCAAAGAGCAGCACATAAATCACAGTACAAGGTGCGAGAAGAGCAATCCTAAGCAAGAGCAATCCTAAGCAGGGCAGGGAATAATCAAGCGGCAAACCAAATCACTGCAACTTGGTGTGGTGATGTAGATATTTATTTATTTTTGCTGTGTCAGCTCCAGACACCAAGGATCAGGTCCCTCAGGAGATGCATTGAAGTCTTCAGGTCCAAAACATCCAGGCCTCTTTCCTCTGCCTGCTGATGTGGGACATTATTGCAGCCAAGCCAACAATTCATGTTTTGCTACATAGGGCGGCTTACAACAGAAAAATGAAATAAAATAATTAAACATTAAAAGCCTCCCTAAACAGGGCTGCCTTCAGATGTCTTCTAAAAATCTGGTAGCTGTTTTTCTCTTTGACATCTGATGGGAGGGTGTTCCACAGGGCGGGCGCCACCACCGAGAAGGCCCTCTGCCTGGTTCCCTGCAACTTGGCTTCTCGCAACAAGGGAACTGTCAGAAGGCCCTCAGTACTGGACCTCAGTGTCCAGGCAGAACAACGGGGGTGGAGACGCTCCTTCATTTAATTCATGTATTTGATTTCTATCCTACCTTTCTTCCCAAAGGTTTCCATGGCAGTGCCATACTGCTATGCCACACTGACCGCACCACATTACACCACACCTGGCAAGTTTCTATCAAGAAATGCAGCATCTTCAGGCTGACTAGTGTGTAGGGATGGGGGGGGGGGTGGATTCTTCTGACTTGGCACACCTACTGAACTTCTACTTTCTGAAACAATTTGTGAACCGAAAAACAGCCACCCTTCAAAATTCACACAAGCACCCCTGCACCCCTCCGCATCATCCCAATACATACTGTATCCCTGCAACTACACAAACTTACCCCCTGCAAAGATACCCTGTATCTCAGCTACGCAGAATGCAACCACACAAATGCCCTACAACCACACCACATGCTCTTGCAGCCACAGATGTCATGGAAGCACATATGCAAAATGTTTTAGGTGCTTCATAAAGCAATACTCCAGGCTCTCCATACGGATATGGGTCTGAAAGACCAAGGAGAAGCGTGGGTACATGGAGGGTAGGTTATTACCAAACACAATTTGTGACCTTCCATAACATCTTTGCTGATCATCTGGTAAATCTGTTTAAGCTTCCAATTTTCCAGCTCTTGGGAGCCTGAGTGAACATGAAATAGCCTTAACTCTGACCTTAAACTGGCAGGGTTTTTGAAATCACTGGTTTTTATTTATTAACATTAACTTAATCCAAACACATCAGCAAAACTCCACTGAATTCTTCCTGGCCTTACGAGGAAGTAGTTAGGACTGCCGCCTTAGAGTCACTAAATATTTCCTACTCATTAAAGCAGGGAAAGAAAGAGGATCTCGGATTTCCTTAACATCTGAGAGCAACATGTGGCATTTGAATGCTGGGTAGCTTGAGGGATTGATTAATGTGCTGTTAATAAAAAATTATTATACTTTAAGCTGCAAGTGATTTAAAGGTTGTTACTATAGGCACTTCCTAAATAGATAATAACAATGAATATATTCATGGATGGGAGCAGGGACACTGGTGTGTGACAGTTCAGAGCAAAAATCAGTCATCCTTGCTAATAGCCAAACTTTCCACTGGTTCATCAGCAGAATGCTAGTTATGGACGCGATTATGGACTGAGTTTGCCAGATAACTCAACATCATAAGATCCAGTAGTTCAGTATTTCATCCAAAATGGGTTCATTTTAATTAGAAGATAACTCACCAAGGAAACAAGACAATTTTTTTATCACTGACAAAGGAAACACCCCACTTTGAAATCCATGTATTTCCTGAAGAAGCATGCATGCTACCTGGTTGCTATAGCAATTGGTTTGCAACTAAATTGAGCCGTCTTGGAACCCAGGACTACAATCCAAAGCTTTGAGCTTACAGCCAATATGCCTTTCACATCACAGAACTCCATCTACATAGAAACAAGAGACTTATTTCTCTTGTCTCTTGTCTCTTTTTGGACAACTACTTGGCCTACGGCTGCCATACATCCAGAATTTTCCGAACATAGTTATTATTCAGACCCCTTAAGCAGCATCCGGGGGCAGAAATGACGGAAATGTCCGGGAAAATCTGGACATATGGCAGCCCAATGTTGGTTGTGTAGATTTTGGCAACCCTAGTTAACCAGGATAATTCACCTGAAGATTAAGGCTGTGATGCATATGCATAGAGGTTTGAAAGTAAGTCTCCAGCTGATTGGAGCCAAAGCTTTTCACAGTCAAGGGATATTTTCTTTGCATAACGGCATTGTCTCCATGAAGTGGAAAATTAATGTCCATAATTTGTCATACATATTCATGATTTGGGAAGTTTGCACATTGCAGAGCATAAAATAGAGAACAAGATAATCACATGGACTTTGCGGACAATCCTGGTACAACACAGGGTAGCTGGTGCAGTTGTTTTCTAGGATGATCTGTCGAAGGAGGAGGGGAATTCCCATCCTTGCTAGAAACAGGTGGTGGTGGTGGGGTGCGTCAACACCGTGCAAGAGTCTAGACATGTCTGGACATGCGCAGAAGCGATTTCCGGTGCCCAGACATGGGCAGAGCGGCACCAGAAATCGGTTCTGCACATGCCCGGGCATGCACAGAGGCGATTTCCAGCAGCACTTGGCAAGTGAGCGAGCAGCCAGCCGCCGAGCGAGGCGTTTTACCGGGGGGGGGGGCGGCGGCTGGCTGCTCGTTCACAGGGGGGGGGGTGAGTGGTGCCTCCCTGGCCAGCAGGGAGGGAGAGGAGCTGCTTTGAAATCTGGGAAATTTACGGGATATCTAAAATCTGGGATAGCAGCGGGAAACGAATTGAAATAAGGGGGTTTCCCACGAAAAACGGGAGGGTTGACAGCTATGCCCCAGGATCCCACCTCAACCGAAGGCGAAGTGTTTCCCACTTTGGGAAAAACTGGCCTAGAAGAAGTTCAATTATAAACACACGGGACATAATAACAGAAATTCTTAAAAAATAAAAAAGAGGTGGTTGTTTTTTTAAAATACCCTGTGCCCATTTAGCTCCGATATTTTTTGTTCTTTTAATGTTGTTGGGTGGCACAGGCTTGGACTGAGATATTTATAAACTTCCTATTACCTCATGACACGAGCCATCAGCAAAGTTAAACTGAGCACATACTTGACCTTTGCAATGAATGCGTACTTTGGTAGGAAGTTTTATGTGTACATTTAGGCATAAATAATACAGAAGTTCTGGGAGCCTCGTTGCTCGGAGTGAGCCGAGACAGGCACCTGGGCCTTGCAAACAGATGGCCAGACCTTGAAATGGAGCACCCCCTTTTGGCTTTTTTGTTCCTCCCTGCTTCTAGTTTCACTACCTTCTAGGTTTTTCTTCCTGGATGGGAGTGAGATCACCACATAACTGCCTGATGATGACACACAGCGACAGGTTCTCCAGTTTGCCGGTCCTGCTGCTTTGGAATGTGATGACTATGTTGACAATTTACATGGCATTGTGGAACAGTTTTGAAAGGGCCTTTTTTATTTTTTGGGGGAGGAAAGGTGAGTATGGCAGGATACATGATAGCGGAGTATAACATTCCGCAAGGCATGGAGAAAGTGGACAGGCCTTTCTCAGCATTCTAGAATCCAGGGGTCAGCCAATGAAGATGGAAAGATTAGCTCCAGACAAAAGGAAGTGCCTAGTCACACAACACATAGTTTAAACTGTGGAATTTGTTTACCACAAGATGCAGTAATGGCCACTGGAACAACTTTAAAATAGGTTTAGACAAATTCATGGAGGATAAGCTCAAGGGCGGCCTGAGGCATTTCAGCAACCAAGACTAAACACCCCACTGCAGCCCCTGAAATGGGGAGGGGCAAGCTCTGTACGGGTGCTGGGTGGCTGGGTGGGTGAGATCCCTCCAACGACAAGGAAAAATCAGTGAAAAGCCCCCCCCCCATTGCCTGGCCAGGAATGGAGATCTTTTCTGGTTGGTTGCGAATTGGAAGAACTTAAAAATACCAGCGAACAGGTCGGGATTATAGATGTCTCAATGCTTTACCTGGAGAAGGTACCTGCTGTAATCCTTGCACCTTGTGGTTGTTTTATCTATATTATATTAGGATTTTCCGCAGTATTACAATGGAACAATACAGTCCTTTATTCCTCCTCCCCTATTCCAGCTTCCTAAGTTCTCTTCAAACTCATGCCCCCCTTTTAACTACGGTGTTTTCATCTCTGTTGTACAGTTGTTAAGCATCCTGCAGGCTCAGATAATGGTTAGAATAAATGAGTGTCGGGGTTCTGCTGGAGTCCCAGTTTAACGTCCATTTAGTTGGGGAGGTTTCCTTCCCTACATTGTGCCTCCTTCCACTTATAGAAGAACTGCTAAGGAGGCGTAATTTGGGTATCACTTGGCGAAGAGTTCAAAAAATGCACCCCCAAACGCTTTGAAACTTGACTGGTTACGTAGTTCATAGAGTAGAATTTTCTCATGGGCTGTTGGTTGCAGGAGGTATTGTAGCTGGTTTTCTGTGCTTGTTGTGGTCTGGACTTTCTAGTATTTAAGGATTATTCACAGAGGCAGATTTAGAGGAGAGCAACCACTTCAGTCACACTGGGCATGGAGCCTAGGGGACACTGCAGGGGACACAACTATTGTGTAGAATGGAGCGTGAGAGGTGGGGGGAGGGGGCGCCAAATCTTGCCATTGCACAAGGTGCTGCTGAAATGTAAGACCCCCAAGGTCTGCCATTGATTATTCATTTTGCTGCCAGTGTGGTTCAGTGGAACCATCCTTCCTGTCCTTTTGATAGCCCTCACCTGGCAGTTGTGCAACTACCTGCAGATAAAAAAGGATTGGGTAGCAGACACCGTGGAGAGAGCCAAAGTCAGTCAAGGAAGACAATACTTCACAGACAAATAGTCTGACTAGTATAAGGCAGCTTTTTATATTTCTATCCTGCTGTGTGGGAAAGTGTAGATTGACATTAAGGAAGTCGTTCGATTAAGAACCTTCTTGGAGTCCCCCCATGCTAGAGCCACTGTCAAGCATTTGAAGTGTGTATACATGCAGACACATGAATGCACCTAGGTGTTCTTTTTCAAAAATCAAGAAGGTGAACAAATGTCACTGGTCCGTGGCTGAGTAAAACCCAGACCAGCCCTTTCATCTGTAAAAAGGCCCACACCCATCACACAACATAAAATTAGATTAGGCCTCCTTCCCACTGACGTGAGCATTGCCTTGCTTCTGTGGATGTCATTCCAAAGAAATGGTCTAATATAAACAAGGTGAAAGTTGACAGCCACAAAGTCCGTTCCATTTTTAAAATGGTTCTATATATTTCCATTGCTGGAAATGGAAACTTACGATTGGCTTCCATAGTTCACATTTGCATGCAGCACTGTTACGTTGCAGTGAATTGTCTGAATTCCACTTTCACCTGCTTTTAAGCTGGCCTGTTTAAATGAAAGCTCAGGAAAAGTGATAAAAACTTGCTGAATAAAGCAAGGATATCCCTTGTGGAGTGCCAAGGAAAACATGCTTAGTTAAATGCAGCTAGCTCAGCTGCATAGTGTAGGATAGCCAATGGATGATACAGAGAACCTATAATTGACATACAATTTGGACCTGCTTCACCGAAGGAGGTCCAGTATAAGTGGAGCTTTCCATGATAAGCTGCTCAGTTTGGTGGATCTTAATCTTGCCAGGGGTTTGCCCTGATACAAATAGTTGCCTGCATGAAGTGAGAATTGGATTATAATTCCACTTAACAAAAAACACTAGCTCTAGTATTCTTGGAGCCTCAGTTAATTCAGTGGCAGTTGCATGCCACATATATTAAATAAGTGACTGAGGATTACACCACAGGGTTCCTTTGTATTTATAGCTGCCACAAGTGTCACAGTTACAGATAGGTAGCCGTGTTGGTCTGCCGTAGTCGAAACAAAATAAAAAAAATTCCTTCCAGTAGCACCTTAGAGACCAACTAGTTTGTCATTGGTATGAGCTTTCGTAACTTCTTCAGATACCAAGTGTGCATGCACACGAAAGCTCATACCAATGACAAACTTAGTTGGTCTCTAAGGTGCTACTGGAAGGAATTTTTTTATTTTGTTTCGACAAGTGTCACAGTAACCCAGGCTGTAAACTGACACTGAAGTATATGAAAATCCTGCTGGATCAGGCCAAGAGCCCAGCTAGTCCAGTATCCTGTTCTCACATAGTAATGTGGGAACTATCTGTTTAGTTCCGTAGAGCAAATTATGACATATACCCAGTTCAAACCAAGAAAGAGGTGAGATACAATTCTTTGTGAAATGCTTTCCAAATTCTGTTTGATTGCCTTGCAAGTGAAGGTCCCGTTGTGAGTAGTGAGACATATGTCTGAGCAAACATGCATAGGATTGCAATGTTAGAAATTTAAACAGAGTTTTAAAACAAAACTAAAAGATTGTCCCAAGGACAAAACTGGACGAAGCTCCTCCAGAGGGCATTGCTGATGGCAACATCTACTTCATCCGGCTCAACTTGATTTTCTACTCTTGGTTTAGAAAGCAGACATCTGTTTCAGCAGGCTCGACCAAAAGAAAGGTGGAAACTTCCAAGACAGGGTTGGAATGATAATTTCTTCAAGCCCAACTGCGGTGTTGGAGAAATATTTCCCGAGAGATTAGTAGAAAATATTTTAGATCATTTTAGCAGTTGTCTGATAAATCAGAGATCAGTCTGAGAGCCACATCCTCTCTTGGGCAGCCTTCCCAAGACTCGAGAAGGGCACAAGGCAAGGCTGGTGAGGTAAGGAGAGTCTCGAGGGCCACCTAGAGGGGTGCAGACAACTGTATTTCACACATGTGGCAAGCGACCCATCAGGTACATGAAGCATTTGTATGAGCCACAGAATCTCCTGAGCTCTAGAAGGTGGAACTAAGGGGAGCCTCAATACATAAAGTCTATCATATAGGCAGAGTGTGCAGGCATGTTTAGGGAAGTTTTTAATGTTTGATGCTGTACTGTTTTTAATATTCAGTTGGAAGCCGCCCAGAGTGGCTGGGGAAACCCAGCCAGATGGGCGGGGTATAAATAATATATTATTATTATTATTATTATTATTATTATTATTATTATTGGGCAGCATGATTCAACGTGTCTCCTTGATGTTGGAGGACATGCACAAATCCAGGCTCTTGTATTGGCTCTGACTCTGGCACAGAGGATTCAGGAGCATGCTCTGTTTATGCATTGGCCTACTAGTTCCATCCTGTCAAGAGCAGCAATACATTCCTTGAGAGATTTAACATAGGTGATGATATTGTCTTTAATATAAGGATGTCTCTCCTCATTGTCCTTGCTCAGTCTGCCTGCTAGCTGTGGAGAGGAGGCTAAAGGCTACTTGTGCCAACTTCTAGTCTGTATCTTGAAGGTGGGAATTAGAGGATGCTGGGAAGTGAGGCAAGTCACACTTAAGTTGCATGGTTGCAGGTCAAAAATTTGGGGACAATAGATAATCTCAGGAGCATGGTGGCTTTCTGCCCGTGTGTGGCCTGATTAGACTATCAGTAATGTCCCACAGTTTATCTGCTGTAGGACAGATGGACCCCATTGGAGAATACTTTTCGGCTAGCCTTATTGGAAGATTCAGTGCACAAGTGGCACTGCTGTAAACAAAGCCCACATCTTTAGATTAAAAAGAGAGGCGGGGAGGGGGAGAAGAGGTTGGTGTTTTCATATTCTTTGATCATGCGTATGGCTAGAATCGCCATAGGAAACAACCAGAGAGGCTTCCCCCTCTGCTCATTCTTTATGTTGCTGCCAAGTTTAGAGATGTCAATGCTTATACATGTGTAAACTCCATATTGGGAATCAGGGGTTGCCTGCTTGCGAGGGTGTTTGGGATGGGGGCAATGTTGCATGTGTGATGTTGCTGGTGGTCCCTCTTCCTCCTCCTCCTGATGATGCCACTGGTGGGAGGCTGCTTCAACCCTCCTTCCCATCCATGGCAGGAGGAGGAGGAGAAGGAGCAGGCCATTGGAGCTGCACTGTGGTCGGCTCCATGTTTGCCTCCATGCTATTCTCAGCTGCATCAGCAGAAGTATAGTGTCCAAAGTAAGGGAAGTTATAGTACTATTCTATTCTACCTTGGTCAAGGGTCTGGAAACCAAGTCTAATGAGGAATGATTGAGGGAGTTGGGTATGTGTCAGGGGGACTCCCTACAGGGAGCCTCCCCCCCATCATCCTGACCAGCACTTCGCCCAGCGACAGCGCTAGCAGCGGGTCAGGGGAAAGCTGAATGCAAGGGGGAAGGCTCAGTGAGGCATCAGAGCCCTGGCAATGCTCTGGGGAACAGACGGTGGAAGAAGGGCTCAGCGACGTATCAGAGCCCCTGCACCACTCTGACCATCTAGGGGAGGAGGGACAGCTCAGGGAGGCGTCGGAGCCCAGGCACCATCCCAGCCAGCAAGGGGAAGAAGGGACACTGCTCCTTCCAGCACCCGAATTGAGGCACGCGCTCAAACGCAGGGCGAAGGGGCGGCGTTTCGGGGTGCCCAGGTTATTATGCTGACCCCGAAGCCGACGGACGCCATTGCCGGGTTCTGAGAGTGACTAGGTGGTCATGTTTTCTGCTATCTCTGCACTGTAAATAGCATGCACTATAAAACCTTTAAAGACACAACGGACTGGAGCGTCTTTATTCGGGAGTAGCCACAACAATGCCCTGACAGCATGTTTGGCCTGGATAAGAGGATACTGAGAGGAGATAGGGTAACCATCTTCAAATATCTAAAAGGCTGCCACCTTCCAGGTGTTTTGGACTACAATTCCCATCAGCCCCAATGTTGCAACGGCTGTAAAAGCAAGCTTCTTCTGAACAGTCTATTATTGGAGGGATTTGTATTCCATCAACAGGGCCCTGCAGAAACCTGATTATAAAGGCAGGGAGAGGAAACAGACACACACACACACACACACACACACACACACCATTTGTACTCTACTCTGTATTAATATTAGGAAACCTAATAATTCTTGATGTGGATGAGAAATGTCTGTTTGTTTAGTCTCTCAGGTACAGCTTGAGTCTGAATCTTGGCCCTTGCCAGGATTGATTCCGTCGTGCTGAGCCTGCTCATTCCTTTCTTCATTGAATCTGTCCTCCTGAGCCTGTTCATTCCTTTGTTCATTCTTTTAATGTTTTAATGGGCTCCTTCATTCTTGAGCTGCTCTCCTACAGCACCAAGTTTCCTCTTCCCTTCTGCTCTTCCAGGGTTCGTCCACCAGGCCAGCTGCACCATTGTGCTGAGTCGGCATTCTGGCACACTCCTGCGCTTCCTCTCGCTGACTCTCAGGAAGTCTTGCACGGAGCATAAAGTGAGCTCATAGCTGTGCAACAGGAGGGCACAGAGAGCAGCACCCAAAAGGAGCAGCGCAGCCTGCAACACAATTGCCTCAATCAGAAGCCGGGTCTAAAGGGCTGGGTGTTGGTGAGAGTGTGGGCACTAAGAAGAACAAACGGCTCATTTTTGTGGCCTTTCGGTTCCCAGAGAACAGGATGCATTGCTGAAATGTGCTTGTGTAGGCATCTGGGTAGGCATGGCCATTCTTTCAGCAGCATAGCCATCGTCTGTGTATATGGCATGGCAAAGAGTTCTCTGACAATGGAAAATGTGCATTTAGGGATGTCAAAGAATTCTGATGAAAATGGAAAGTGGGACAGATATGGCCAATATTCTTTTTTTCCCCCTTCCATGTCTGGAACAGAAACCAATCAAGTGAATAGGATTGGCAATGACTGTTGATCTCAGTCTGCACACAGTGTGCAATTGATGACACTCACCTCACTCCATCTGCATTGTGTTTCCTTTGCATTGAAACAAATGGGGTGGAATAATGTAATGACAGCGTAACTTACGTTGTATGCAGTTAATGACGTAAGCAACGTAATTTTGCCTCAATAGACAGCGAGTTGAATGACATAGTTTTGGGCAGAAGAGGAACTGCAAGAAAATGAAAACTGCTGCATGTGATGAATACAAAATGGAAAACGATGCCTTCTTACATCCCTGCTTGCAGTCTCTTTTGTCCACAGTTAAACTACAGAAATCAAGGGTGACAATCTTTCAAAGTAAAATGAAATATACTGGTAGAGTCTGTTCTGAGCAATGGGGTTGATGATGATGATGACGACGACAACAACAATGCCCCAGTCACTCTGGGCAGCTTCCAGCATATATTAAGAACATAGTAAAACAGGTTGTGATCACTATGCTGTGATTTCTTCCAGAATATTGGGGTAGAATTAAATGCTGCCCTAACATGATGGTTCCATTACCACCAGCATTTCTGCTCTCCAGAGACCATTATTCTCTCTCGCCCCCACCATGTGCTGTTCTGGGGGTTCTCCCTCCCTCCACAGTGGATTTCATGTGAGGCATGGGGGGCAGGAGGAGAAGGGAAAACCCCACTGCATAATTGGAGTCCTTGCACTGGCTTCCATTAGTGCACTGGGTTAATTGGACCCGGGCCTTAGCCCCTTAAAAACTGGTGACAGCTACAAACCCAGCCAACCCACCACGGAATAATCTTCCTTGCAGTTTTTAAAAGTAAAGGCTAGGGGAACATTTTATGGGGAACCTACAGCAGTGGGTATCCTAAAACAATGTTCTTCAAACTCCAAGTGTTGTTAAATTACAACTCCCATTATCCCCAGACAGTTGATCCCAATGGTCACAGATGATGGGAGTTCTGGTCCATCAACATCTGAAGGCCCATGGTTGAAGAACACTGTCCTAAACCGATTTTGGTTTTCTCCCAACTTTATTCAGTCGCAGTCTGTTCGCGCCCTTTGCACAATTGAAGGACTTGTGTTTAAGGGAAACAATGAAAGACAATGAAGGAAGGAGAAACCAAATATGCCACCAAGTTGTTTTTCAAATGATATAGACACAAACTAATGAAAATGCAGCCCATTGCTGTTTCTCTTCTGGAATAAATTTGCTACCAGGTGTGGCAACATGGCGGTCTGAAATGGAATTCCAGCACAATCAAGTTTATTTATAAGTAGCAGTGTCAGAATGACACTTGATCAGCGCCAGCATCAAGCGTAGGCATCACTGGGCACCTGCTAAGGTCCACACCACTGTGGAGGTGGGGACAAATGTCAACTCCCAGAGCCTCCTGTCCCTGCTGCTCCTACTCCCTAGCACTGCCTAGGGAGGAGATAGGGAAGGGCTTTGCTTGACTTGCACTCTTCCCCTTGGTGTTTGTACAGATTGGGCCTAGAGGAAGGGAATGGGCATCAAGGACAGAAGTGAGGAGGAGGGTGAGGGCCCACTGCCAATCTCTTAGCCAGGGGTTCTCCACTACCTGGATCAGACATTGCCCTTGACAAACGGGGAACATTGCCATTTGCAAAATCTGTCCAGGAACACTTTAATGAGGTATGAACTTTCCCAGGACAAAATCCAGAAGTGGGTGAGGCAAGAGAAAAGGGGGCCATGTATCTTTGGCTGTGCTCAGTTGAGCAAGGTGAGGTCTGCCAGAGCCCATTAAGCATGGCATCGAAAAGAGTTTGCTTCAGCCCAGTGCCTTGGCCAGTTCAACAATCTTGCTTCTACTAACAGCAATTTCCCTGGTCCCACCATCGGAGCCTGGAGACGGCTTGTTGTGCCAGGAGCATGCATTACCTTGACACTGCAAGGGCACCATCCCAGCACTGCAGGACAGGTCTACCTATGCAAACATTTGGAAATGTAGAGCTCTTTCTGGCAGCACATTAGTCATTCCACATGGGGCAAAGCACCTATTATTCATTGAATGTAACTTGAAAATGATGAAGTGATTATTCCATGCTTGGCAGCAGCAGCTGATGCATTGTGGGAGAATGAAGGACGCTTTGTCTAACATACTGTGTCAAAGGCTGTACTCTTTTTTTATTTAAAAAAAGTGCTTTATTTGCTAGCGCATTGGGAAGAAATGCTTGGCTTTGCATCCCACAGATTTGGATTATTGCCATGTTTTCTACTCAAGAGCAGAACCTTAGTCCAACTTGTCTCTTTGTCCCGTTCCCCCTCCCCCCGACCAATGTCTCATAATTGTTTGAAATACATTCAAGGCCAGCGTGGTTATTCAGTTTAAGATTAACCCTCAGAGCACAACCAGGAATACTCTTGATCAGGGAAGACAGGCAGTAAGTAACCTCCTGACTCAGCTCCCTTTGTAGCTCTGTGGTGGGCCACATCTTTGCATATCAGAAGTCCCATGTTTAATCAATGGCATCTCCTAGCAGGGCTGGAAAAAAGTCCTTCCTGAAACCCTAGGGAACCTGAGCCACTGCCAGTCAACTTAGGTAGTATTGGGCAACAGCTTCTTACAGCATACAATGGGGAGGGGGTTTGAGAACTAGGCAGCCTCTCTCAGCACCACTGTTACAACCTCAGCAAAACGAAGTGTAAGGTACAACTGAAATTGAGATAACAGGAATGGACACAAGGCAAAGGCGCAAACGCCTGCCTCTCTTTTGCCCGTGCAAGATTTGGTTACCATCTGTCAAAGTGAAGTGTGGAAACCCACAAAAGTGATGGAGCAACACACGACCCCACGATCATATTTTGTTCAGACGGATTATGCAGCTGTCTACAGGAGAAGCAGACAAGATCTCCAGAGCACTAAATGTCCCAAGCCAATGATGGATGAAGCAACTGAGCGAATGCAGGTGTGCCAACATCAGATACAGGCAAGCCAGAGGGTTGAGACAGAACAAATGAAACTGTTGTAGCGCAACATTGGCTGTGTGCCTTCCGAAATGGTTTTGGATGCTGAGATATCTAACTAGAAGCAGCAGCAGCAGGGTGATAGGCAAAGCTATCAGATACCGAATGTTAGATTTTCCTTAAAAGGAGAGCCTGAGACATAATGATGGCAGGACCCATCAAAGGAAACAACTATGGGAAATCGTGTCCTCCCTCAAAGTGTTGCGGTGAGGTCTGGCAACCTAACCCTTGTGTTGTGGGTGGGTACGATTGGATAGCCACAATACCCGATTGGTAGGTCCCTTGATGCCGGGTTGAATCTGACCAATGGGGACGCTAGCCAAATGGATCAAGTGACCTATATATGCCAATGCACGTGACCCTGAGCTTTCTCTCTTGGTCAGTGCATCGGAATACCCGCCTACCTCTCCCTATATTTAGGGCTTGCGTGCTCGACCTTGCTATGCTGTTGTGTGTTGTCTGTCGTTGGGACAGGAGCACGGCAGGAATTTTCCCCACTTGGCTGATTGGCCGGTGCCATTTGGGTTTTGCCTGCCACGTAGCAAATCGTCACAACTTGTAAGGTTGCAGCTAGGCTCTGGTTCAGGTGATAGGGATGGGGAATGGTCTCGCCATCCCTATGTGAAGGGGTATTCCATTAAAGGAATCCAGGGACTCAATGGTTTGGTCAACCCTGAGAAGGGTTGTGTCCAGGGGGACATCTGGGTGGTGGACATAGCATGTCCCTGGCTTTCCGCCATTCTGGGTGTTCACCCTAGGCTGACCTATGGTAGAGCCCTGGGTCAGCGCTACCTGCAATGGTGCAGGGAGCTAGTCGAACCAGAGCCTATGCAACCACTCACTTCTGTAATCAATAAAGTTGTGGCCTAAATTCTGCCAATTACCAAACCAAAATTTGAGTCTTGTGTGAATTTATTTAAGGGGGAGGTTTAAAGGTCTAAACACGCAAGTACCACCAGAGAACTGAAACCTAAGTCAGCAGCCATTTTGATGTCAATTCTTGCAAGAGTTGCACGTTGCTAAATCAAATGTGGTGGTTCCCAGTTACACTTGGGATGTTTATGAATGAATCAGATTCGGTGCCCATGCAACAGGCCCGTAGGTATGATATTGGCATATGCAGCAAATCTATTACTTGACTAGGAGAAGGGAGAGACAGGAGGAAAATGGAAATTAGCGTTTGCATTTACTTAGCAAAAGCGCTGTCTCGGCAGGAAGAAGTCTTGATTTAAAGCTTGTTGACTTTCATGATTCTTTTTTTTTTAAAAAAAAACAACCCATAAAGAAAGACTTACCACATTAGACCAGCAGTCCATATCCTCTTTACAACAGCAGTCGATTCTGATTAAGTAAGTGCATCACAGGGCAGGACACTAATGAAGCAATCCAATCCCGATTGAATCACTTCCATTTTACACCCAGACAGTCCCTGAAGGCAACACCAGGGCCTTGCCCGTCTTCATTGCGACCAATTGATCATCCGAGCATTTGTGAGTTCAATTAGACCTTTAATTAATTAACTATCTTTTTAAGCCTGCCTCATCTTCATACAAATTAAAGAAGGGCTCTGTGGCTTGATATTCCTGATCAGGTGATGCCGCTCTTACCTGGCACTTCCTGCTGTCTGCAAGGCAGCAGGTAGGAATGGGGCAACCTGTCCATCATTTGCTTTCTCTCTCTAATTCTTCCAGTCTTATGTTCAGCTCTCCACATTTCCCTAAATTAAAAAAAAAAAATCTCATAAAAATTCACCAGCCTTCTAGCGCGGATATCTCTTGATATGCAATTTTGCCAAATGCACACATTTTTTTTTGCAAAGCTTGTTTTCCCCACAAAAGGGAAGGCATTTTGGAATGTTACATTCACTAATATGTGCATCTTATGTGCACTTTAAAGGTAAAGGTAAAGGGACCCCTGACCATTAGGTCCAGTCGTGACCGACTCTGGGGTTGCGCGCTCATCTTGCATTATTGGCCGAGGGAGCTGGCGTACAGCTTCCAGGTCATGTGGCCAGCATGACAAAGCCGCTTCTGGAGAACCAGAGAAGCACATGGAAACGCCGTTTACCTTCCCGCTGTAGCGGTACCTATTTATCTACTTGCATTTTGACATGCTTTCGAACTGCTAGGTTGGCAGGAGCTGGGACCGAGCAACAGGAGCTCACCCCGTCACAGGGATTCGAACCGCCGACCTTCTGATCAGCAAGCCCTAGGCTCAGTGGTTTAACCCACAGCGCCACCTGGGTCCCTAGTATGTTCAAATTACATGGTTGGAGAACTGCACTGCAGCATTTGAAGAAGTGCAAATTCCGAAGGATGTCTCAGTTCCACATGTTCTTCTGGGAAGTGCAGATCAGGTAGATCTCACTTTAAATGCGAACTTTATCCAATTTCTTCCCCATCCTGAAGTGGGGGGTGGAAAGGGCTTTGCTGCCTCTGATTAGCCTCATCAGCTACATAAAGAATTCAGATTTCAATAAGGGCAAAGAATAGCCGTAGTTCCTTAGATGTTAATAACTTTCATAGAAACTACTGGTAGTTCAAGCTGGTGAAAAACTGCTAAGCCAGGTAACCAGCAAGGTAACTTTAAAAGAAAAACCACAAGAAAAGGGCTTTTCAAATTAGACAAGCAGTCCATATCCTTGAGCCAGCTCCATTTCTATGCAGCAGTGAAGTGAATTCAAAGAGACCCCCCCCTCTCCACCCTGCATTCATATTTTAAGGTTAAAGCGAGAACATTTTTGACAACCCCACAGAGCTTGAATGCATGCCGGCTCTGATCTTTCACAAACCGTCTCCCCGCTTGCCCACCCTCCTCCCTGAGAGACTAAATTGGCTGCTCGTTCTCTGGGCTGTGTGAAATCCAAAGCAACAACAGGAATACGATGTCTTGAAAGCTGCTCTACTTTTCGTGTTCCAAAAAAAAAAAAAAAAAAATTATGAAATGGCTGGTGTGTTTTGAAGCGGAATCTTAGCTGCTAAATATTTCAGCACAACTTTCTGAACATGAGAAATTGAAAATGTCATAATCACAGGATGTAGCTCCACACAGTAGCGTGCCATCTACGACAAGAGTGTCTATAATTTCATATACTTTAACTAGAGAAAGATGTTTAAGAGATACATGTCCTCTCCACCCATGGCGCTGTGTAAACCAGCAAACTTCTTGGGCTTGCTGATCGGAAGGTCAGCGGTTCAAATCCCCGCAACGGAGTGAGCTCCTGTCGCTCGGTCCCAGCTCTTGCCAACCTAGCAGTTCAAAAGCACAAGTAGAAAAATAGGTACCACTAAATTTATCAAGTTCCTTCAACTTTTCCCATAGGTTTTTTTTTCTTTATTGCCCTTCTCTGTGGTAGTGGTAGCATCACATGATGCTAAACCATAGTTTAGCAGTATTTCCAAACAAGGTCGCACACACAAACTACATTTCCTTAAACTAAATCCTGTGGTCAAGTTTATATCAGTTAATATATTTTCTCCCATTGCATATTATCATAAAAGGGAAAACAATAAAAAAACTAGCAACCTGAAGCCCAAACATTTTCTCAGTTCGCATAGTGCAGTTGGAATGATTGGCTTGTGTGCTATCCTATAGGATGACTTAATTCCACATGGATGTATTCATATTGCTTGGCATGCTCTATTCAGTTTTCATTAAGTCCACATTCAATGAGACAATGACATTCATTAAGCCGGAGAAAATAAATAGAGGCAGAACAAGGCATCCTTGCTCCACAGAGTAGGAGTGAAATTCATGGGATTGTTTCTGCAAAGCTCAGGCCAAACCTACTCAATGACATTTTGAAAAACCTGCTTTTCAAAGGCTGTGCTGCCCTCTTCATTTCCTTCGCCAGGGTGACAGCTATTGTCAAGAGAAAGGGGTCCCTCTCTTCCCATCTCTTGCATCATGGTACATAGGGGGGCACTATTTCAGATTTCAGTGGGGGAGAGAGAGGGAGCAGTTCACTAGATCCAAAGGTACAAAGGGATGTATGTCTTACATTCCAGGTCAGCCTCAGGTAGGGACAAGGGCAGAGAAGCAACATATTAAGAGCATTTCAGAGCATCTTATTCTATACATCACAGCAGGCATCCCCAAACTGCAGCCCTCCAGATGTTTTGGCCTACAACTCCCATGATCCCTAGCTAACAGAGCCAGTGGTCGGGGAAGATGGGAATTGTAGTCCAAAACATCTGGAGGGCCGAAGTTTGGGGAATGCCTGCATCACAAAAACTATAGCAATGTCTTCAACACAGAAAAAGCACATGCTATTGAAGCAATGAGGTTTGTTTCCAGCCCTCTTTATGTGTATCTGTTATCTGGTGTAGAAATGAGTGCACATGGATTTGGCTTGGTGGTGCCATGACGACAGGTGCTGTCCAAATCTACCCAGTGCCTGAAATTAACCTACATGTTTAAGCACCTCACCATTGGGGTTGAATGAATCTGTTGATTTTGATTTCTCTCTGTTTCTCATCCCCCCCCCAATCTTAAGTGTGGTTGGCCCCATTTTGACATATCTTATTATTAATAACAGTAATAAAAAGTCCATAGGGAAAATATGTAGTATTACATACATAATTTGTCTGCACTTTTGCCTAGTGTATGCCTTTTTGCAAGCAATTCTCCCCAAATAGAACACACTTGTATATGTTATTTTCACCAATATACACATTATTAGGTTGGAGAACAGCATTGCAAATTCAAAAGAGTGCAAATTCCCCAGGAGAGCTGTGTTTCAGTTTGCACATCATTTCAGGAACTGAATTTGGAGGGCCACATTAAAATATGAAACATATTTCTCTGTCTCCCTATCCCTCCATGAAATGGGGAAGCCTGCAGACAAATGGCTTCGTTACTGTGCAGGGAGGTTTCCAACTGTTTGCAAGCATCCACAAGGAACCTCTTTTCAGAAATGAATGTGTTAAAATGAGTATGTGCAGGTTGGGAACGGAGCCTGCTCTTGTCTTGTTCGTTGCTGCCCTTACCGTTCCAGGTTCAGTAGTGTAGTTACCGGTAGGTAATTTTAGACACAGGACTGAAGAGTCTAATGGGATTTCCCCTCTTTAGAAGGCAACATGCATCACTTCAAAATATGGCGTCAGCCCTGCTGTCTACTGCTGAGCAGGGAGAGCCTTGGACTTCTGCTACAAAGTCCTGATTTGGAGATACCACTGACCACATGATTTTCAGCACTTAGGAATAGAGAGGTCAATGAAACGTATTTACCCAGAGCTCAGAAATGAGTTTGGGAAGCTTGCAATGTGGTGGCCCTTGGGAAAACTACAGCAAGGCAGGTACAAGAGAGGGAGACACTTCCCTCCTCCTCCTCTTCTTGGGTAAAGTGTTGCTGTCAATAGGGTCTAAGGGAGGCGGAGAGGCGGTTTGGAAAATCAGGGGTTTGGAATTGGAGTATTGTGAAGGTTTTGAGATATCCTGACGTCATATTCAGTGCTGGCATGAAGTTAAGTTGAACTATTCCATTTTGGGGTGGGGGGTGGGTCAATCTATTTCTGAGCCCAAGCAGACATGATCCATGAGGATACTAACCATTACTATTCAGGGTGGAGATTAACAACCCTGCCACTGTGAGATCTCTGCATTCAGCCTTTAGTCTAATTCAATGTGAATGGGAAGGAGGGATGAAACAGGGGGAAAGGTGGTGGTGGGGAGAGAGATGTGGCAGAAAGAGAGGAAAGGGTGTGGTCCAAGCCACCTTTGGCTCTGGCCCCACCAATTTTTTACTCCAGGTGCAACTCCCACTAATATGTGACCCCCAACTGATTAGTCCCAAGGGATGTGGCTCTCAACAACAAGAGTGTTGCTCACCCACGAATTCGGATATGGACCCATTTCACTGTTATTCCCCCAATTTTTTAGTACAGAAACTGTACTCAAAGTGGCTAGCCAAGGCTGAAGATATATGAGATTACCATCTTGAAGAAGATAAGCTGATCTGGATGGAAGAAATTTTGGGAACTCTGTGCGAGCCACCTTGGCTTCTACGATGGGAG
Source organism: Zootoca vivipara (assembly GCF_963506605.1). Taxonomy (NCBI): domain Eukaryota; kingdom Metazoa; phylum Chordata; class Lepidosauria; order Squamata; family Lacertidae; genus Zootoca; species Zootoca vivipara. The sequence continues at coordinate 37,333,755 of NC_083286.1, forward strand.
AACAGTGTAAAGAAATGTAAAGGGGGGGAATGAAAATAAAGCCAACAGCAAGTAATTAAAATACATACTTAGGTATTGAAATAATCAAAAAATATTGTGAAAGGATGCAGTATTTAATTAAAAACACATTGGATTAAGTATGTGGAACCAGATCAGAGATATAGGTGCTCATGATGAAGGATAATGCCACAGGGTGTAGAACGGCAGGGCAAGGTGACCTTAAAATTATACAAATTCTCACTGTGGTGACCTTGTTGCTGCTGGAGGGGCATGGCTAGCGGGCAGCCCCCTTCTCCCCCTCTTGCATTAAAACACACACCTGGGGAAGGAGGTTTTGTCCCTCCCTTCTTGCATCCTGCCCCCCTCACCCATTTCTCTGTGCGTAAAGTCTCAAACATTTTTGTGGAGCACATCACGAACATTTCTCTACTCCGGCTTGCTCCTACTTGTAGGGCACAGTTGACTGACTTTGTGCTGTAATGCAGTTCTCAAGCAGGTTCTCATTTCCCACAGGAGGGAAAAAGTGCAGAACATCTCCATTAGTGTGCAAACAAAAATAGCAGTTTGGTGAACAAGCTTTCATATCCTTAAAATACAGTACTCATTTAGCCAAGTAGTTATGCTTTTACCCCCCACAGCAGAATGGCCATGGACAAGGGGGGCAGGGAATGAATGCAGTGCAATGCTAATAAAATGCCTGGTACAGTCTCTGCCAAACTGGACTCCGTATAGTTACTGCTGAACTGGGATGCTGATTCACTTCCAAGGAAAATGTACCCCATCCGTCTGTACAAATGGCAGAATAGTGAGTTCTGCTGACTAAGGCAAAGAAAATGGCAAATGTATTATTTTTCAATAACACCAATACTACAGTAATGGCAGACCTCACAGAGAACTTTGAAAATGACACCAATAAAGACAAGGCTCAGGGAAGGAGCTGTTAGCCTATGTAGTCCATACAGCTAAGGCAATCTCAGTCCCATTACTTCCCAAGGTAAAAGCTGAACTAGAGAGGATTGTTTGATGTCAGGTTCTAGAACTAGCTATGTGCCCCACTGCTGACACCATGTTGAAAGAATGTCAGAGTCTGCAGGAGATTAACAATAACTCTCTTAATTAGAGCTGTTGAATAGTCACTTTTACTTAATAAAGCCACTGTGTAACAGACCTAACAAAACTCACGAAAGCAGGCCTCACTAGCAAGGACCGGTCCAAGGCATATTGGTACCTGAGGCAAACCACAAAACACACTCCTCCCTGCCATGCAACCCAGCAAGGACATTTTCCACATTTGTACAGCAACACCTGTACACTCACCAGCAATGATGTTGAAGAAGAGGAGGAGGAGGAGGAGGAGGAGGAGATCTTTGAATTGCTACAGCACTGAGCACCTGGTAGCAATGAGTGTAAAGAAAGAGGAATATTCCCATATTTGCACAGCACCAAGCACTCACCAGCCCCCAGCCATCAAGACCAATGGTCAGGGATGACATGACACTGAAGAGCCAATGTGGTGTAGTGGTTAGAGTGATAGACCAGGGCTTACGAGACCAGACTTCAAATCTTCATCCATTTTTTTTTACTCCAGGCACTCATTTAGGATACCCAATGCCCCTTCTAGAGCAACTGAAACAGAAAAGCAGTTGAGTAACAACCACATGTTGATGACAAATGTCCAGGCCATTTTTAAGACCAACAGCCCCACATGAGAGGCCTGCTCATATCCAGCTATGTAAGCAGGTAGACTAAGTACTTGAGCGTCCTCCCAGATGGCTCATTTCTACAGCAGTCCATAATGGAAACCCTTCACACACACACACACACACACACACACACACACACACACACACACACAAAATGATAATAAGATTAATTTCTGGCAAGACATGACTCAGTAAACCTCAGCATTTGCTTGAAGGTGTCTGAGAGAAACCAGAAGTCGATACAATGCATAAGTCAAACAAACCACAATTATAGATTAAGAGGCACATCCAGGTGGATTGTTTTTCTATGGTTAAATCAAAACAAAACAAAAACAGACCTATTGGAACCAGCTTACTACAGAGGGACTGCTACTAGGCGGCACATTAAACAAGAGATGATGCAATTGCATGGTCAGTTACAGGGATTGCTAGACTCAGCTCCTGTGTAGTTGAGGTGAAAGCAATCTGTAATCAGAGGAGAGCCTCCTAGTTCATCACATTAGTCAGCAGTCCTGACCTGGGAGCTTCTGTGGAGCTGGCGTAGCAGTATTATTTTACCCATGTTACCTTGGCCAGTCTCCTTGCAGTTCTATTATCTGGTCCGAGAAAAATGGTGACGCACAGAATCTCTGCCTGCAATCCTTGGCCACCAATTCAAGACCTTCTATCAACTTGGGTCCTTCCACTAATGACAGCCCCAAAGGTAGCATAAACCTTAGGCACTCCCTGACACCTTATGCTCCACTTCAGATTTGCCACAATGACCAATGAGGTGTGCCTGAGCATTTATGTGAGAAGCACTTCATAGACAGATTCTCCAGGAAAGCAGGGAAAGGTAACAGTGGAGAAAGCAAAGCCCTTTGCAGACTTGGTGACCAATTTAGCCTGGCATCTGGTGTGCAAATGTGGTCTGGGTCCTGCTTGATCTCCTTAATGCAGCATAATCCTCAATTATCTCTCTTGACACCTAACAAGCACACACACATCCTTCCAAAGCATCCATGCAGTCTTGCCCTCTTAATCCCCTTATTCCAGGCTGTTTGCTGAGCTTCTGTGAATGACTCACAGATGTGGCGTCTCTCGGCACCGCTATCTTCGTCATGTAATCATAACAATCACTCTCCCGTTGTGAGTAAGGCCTGGAAATAGCATAATCCCCACCTATTTGACTTTCAATAAAATCCACACATGCTTTTAATCTGTGGTATTATTTGTCATCAGGAAATTAAATGCTGTATTAATTCTAATCTCCAGTGCAATTGAAAAGGCCATTACAGAGAGTCTTGATGTGTTCTGTGGCTTGAACTGAGGATGGAAGTGTGGCATTTGGCCCTGGAGAAAGTGGATGGACCCTGGCCTGTTGGAGGGTGTGTGTGTGTTTTATATTTCAGTGCTAAAAGCTACATGAATATGACACATTACATGAGGTGACAGACACACTTAGGTTTTAATGTAAACAATGTTGCCTTCTCCTCTATTCTTCTAGTATTTATTGGCCTGTCAATTCTGCATGCTAACAAGCTATGTGTGACAGGAAATCTTGCCCAACAACAGAAGCTTGTTTAATATTCAGGTTCCCAATGTTGTACCTGTGGACACCATAGCATCCTCAGTCACCTTCTTTGGTACCTGCAAAGACCATGTGATGCCCAAAGTCTTCCTGATGCGGCTCACCTGGAAGGCATTGAGGCATCATTCCTGGCGGGTGTAAATTGTCCACAACTTACTTCTGTAAAGCAGCGTGCTCAACATGTAAGCCTGATAGACCTTGGGTTTGGTTGTTAGCATCACATTCTCCTAAACCCTTTTGGAGAGGTGAGCCATTGCCATAGCTGTCTTGCCAATATAGTGGTACCTTGGTTTATGAACTTAATCCATTCCGGAAGTCCATTCTTAAACCAAAGCATTCTTAAACGAAGGCATACTTTCCTATAGCAGCGGGGGACTCAGTTTACAAATGGAACACACTCAACAGTAAGCAAAACATGTTCTGCTTCCAAGGCAAAGTTCACAAACCAAAACACCTACTTCTGGGTTTGCAGCGTTCTTAATCCAAGTTGTTCATAAACCAAGCTGCTCTTAAACCAAGGTACCACTGTATGCTTATCCAGCTCATCATCAATGGAATGGTTGCTGGTTATGGTGGAGCCCAGATAGACAAAATGGTCTACCACCTCAAGCATGTGTTCACCAATACTGATACATGGAGTGCGGATGATGCCCTGACCCAAGATGTTGGTCTTTGTCAGGCTGATGGTGAGGCCAAAGTTCATGCAGGCTTGGGTGGGCAAAATGGTTGATGAGTCTCTGTAGAGCTTCCTCGAAGTGTCAAGGCTGCATCATCTGCAAAAAACATTAATTGGATAAGGACCCACCACACTTCTGAACTGGCATGGAGACATTGAACAGACTCCCTTCGCTCCTTGAATGGAAGTACAAACCACCTTCAGTTGAACTGAAGGCATAGGAGAGCAACAGACATGTTGTAATTATAGACTTGTTATAGTTTATATTATACCAAAAGTTTGGAATGTATTGCCGGTTCTCTGACCCCGCCCCCCACCCCCGTTTGGTTCAGCTTTGATAGCTCATACTTGTATTCTACAATGATTTTGTTTCTGCTTGATTTTGCATTAAAATAAATAAAATAATATAAAATTAATGAAGGGAAAGAAACAAAATGTCTAGCGGTTCTTTAGAAAGAAGGACATTTTACTGAGAGGCAGAGGCTTAATCCCAGAGATGTCTTTTTGGTTTACCCAAGGGTTTCCGCTCATCTTGAAATAAAAAATTAATTGAGGCAATTATGCATTGTGCAAAAAGTATTTCCTTTTGCTCCTTATGAACTTGCTGCTACTTCCTTCTAAGGAAAAGAGAGATGCCTCTGCTTATATTCCACTAACTGGAGAAGCCACAGCTTCCCACTGCAAGGGCCTTATTTTCCTTAATCAGAATCACATGCTAGATGTTGCAATTTTGTATTTTGCTATATAGCTTTCTTACTCAACACTTCATTTTGCTGCATAAGCATTCAGCTGCTTGCTGAAATGACAGCTAGTGAATGAAAAAGGGTGGTTTAAGCAGGATTCTGTCAAAGGCATAGCAGAAAGGGAAAATGGCAAGGGGAAGTCAGGATTAAATTTTCAGAAAAAAAGCAAGATTCACCACAGTCAGGGAAGGGTAATGCATGCCGAAACCTTAGCATGTGCACAGTTTGTGTCTATGGTATATGGAACTATAGTAGTTTGCTCTTAGCCTCTGACCATGGAGACCATATATGAAATTCAAGTCTATTTATTTCATATACGTCAGTGAGACGGCTTCATAACTGAATTGACAACACTGAAATTAACATGGCTTACATTCATGTTGACATATGTAGGGTTACAGTAGCATTCTGCAAATGCTTAAATTTAAACACTCATAAATGAGGTGTCCAGAAATGTGGGGACTAGAAATTCATTATTTTCCATATATGTTTTTCTCTTCTAGTGACAGTTATGGTACTCAGTTATACTTTAGGAGTTTAGGACTTAGGAAGCTGACTCAGAATAATGATCCATCAAATGGAATATTGTCTACACAAATGGGAGTAAGCTTTTCAGCATTTCAGATCGGAGTCTTACCTAACGGAGATGCTGGGTATAGAAAATAGGACCTTTTTTTTGCAAAGCATGGGCTCTAGCCCTGACCTATGGCCCTTCCACATGTAGTTTCTTATTATTTGTTATGCATCACCATTTTCTTAGCATGGACAAGTAAGTACCATGAGACATGCAGGAGCTAATGGTGGGCATGCTATTTAGGATCGGAGGAACATAGAACACTGCTTTATGCAGAGTCAGACCCTGGGACCATCTAGCTCATTATTGTCTACACTGACTGGCAGCAGCCATTCAGCCATTTCAGACCGGAGTTTTGCCCAGATCTACCTGGAGATGGCACGGTTTGAACCGGGGATCTTCTGCATGCAAAGCAGATGTTCAAGCTGTAGTTGAGTGAGCATCTTGTAAAGGTCTTGGGCTAGTATGCAGACTGCTAATAACTTCTCATGGAATGGCTCCTGGGGAACAGTATCAAGTCCTCCATTCATTTAAAATGAGATCAAGATTTAGTAGTCCAAGCGAACGATGAGGACTGGCAGTTCAGCTCCTTGGAGCTACAATATAAAATTGTCTTGGCTTGGGGCACAGCTGTAGAACTTTGGGGATACCTGGCCTACTGCCACTCTGGTGAGGTTGTTGCAATGTGAATGTGCATGAGATTTCTTACGAGCAGTGGCGTTGCCTAATTGGAGAAAGATGTCCACATAGTTTGTCTCAAATCAACCATATCGCTATAAAGTCACTTTAAAAATAGAATTCAGATTTTGTACAGCCTGAAGAAACGCTTTCTTGGCGTGCATAGCTGTAATTTTCATCTGGTGCCTCATTTCTTTGGAGCCTTTCCGTGGGGCGTTGCTATTGTTTCTTGGTTGGTTTCAGGGGAAATAAGCAAAGCTCCTTCTGATTGGTATGGCTTTGGATTTGTACTGGATCAGCGAGCTCTTTCAATCCAGCTGGCGAGAATGATGACTGAACGATACCGCCTAGTTATAAAGTTACTTTCTACGTGAAAGGTCCCAGCACACCCCAAGTATACAAGCATCCGAGAAATCAGGATTCCAGGAATAATGTCCCAGTCCATCTCAGCTTGCTCCAGATACTCATCTACATATTTGAAAGGAGCCATACGAGGTCCATGAATTTCACTTCTGAGGGCTCTCTTGTCCCAAATTAATTTGCTTGGCTCGAAAAACCAAGGCTGATGTAATATTTACTCAGATTTAAAACAACTTTAAACAATCTGCAGTGAGCTAGTTATAAGAAAGATAAGATGTGCAGAGTTTGTAAACATGAGCTATGCATTTTCACATCATGTTTGCACTCAAGAATCTCCTGTTCACTTATCAAGAGAAAAAATCAGAATTGTTTGGTCAAGTATACTAAGCTATGAAAACAATAGCGGTGTTATAAGATAACATACTTGCTTCAAGTCTTTCATGGTATCTCTAAGTCTTGCATGTTTTATATTAAACCAGATCAAGCACAGCTTTCAGGAAATGTCTGTACCAGTTGGCCTACCAACTCTGTGCTTCAGACAATTTGCCCAGTAGTTGGGAAATTGCATTCCTGAAACACTAGGATTAGAAACAACCTGGAAATTCCCCTGGGTTTACATCTGGGTGCACCGCTGGACAAACCTTAGTTTGTCACGATGGCCAGGAATGCCTTTTAAACCAGCTCCATACAATCCATAAGATGCCTCATTAGATTAGAGAATTGGCCATATTGTCCCTTCATTCATATCTTCTCAGGTTGACTCCTATATCAGCTCTATGTGAGGCTTCTTTTAAAGATAGTCCAGAAGGCAGAAATGGCACAGAATACCATTGGAGGTGATACAGGAGGCCTCGGGACAGTATGGGAAAGAGACTCATTGCAGATAATAAATAGCAATCAATTTGGCACAAACTGTCCCTACGAACAATCTCTGCTCGTTTGCATGAGGCTTCTCTTAAAATTATATTTCGCTGGCCCTGGGCCCCATCATGTCTAGCTAAAATAAATACTACAACCTCTCTCCTATGCTGAAAAGGTTGCGGAGAGATAGGCACATATCTTCATGCATGGTGGAGTTGCTCGTTGGCATACTCCTTTTGGGAAAAGGTCTTCTGCATTATTTCCAAAACTATGCAGCAATTCCTTCCCCTCAATTCAGCTCTTGCCTTGTTATCCTTAGATTCAAATTTAAACAATAACCTTAAAAGCAGAGACTTAGTATTTTTTTTCTATTATCAGCAGCCCGATTAACAATAGCCCAATACTGGAAACAATCTATAGAAATCCCCATTGAAATCTGGATAAATAATATTTGGACTGTGGCTCTGTTGGAACGCCTTACTCGCCATAGAAGGGCAATTAAAGGCACTTCAAAGATAGACACTTTTGGTGAGACTTGGCTCCCATTCTTTTCCTTTACAAATGAGACAGAAGATTCCACCCACAACACAAAAATCTCTGTGGAGAGGATACTTGAATGGATAATGCATAAGTAAACGTATTGCTTGTGTACTGTGTACTGCATATGAAACTTAGTAAGAATGTGCCATTAGCCAAGTTACTGCAGTTATATGTTGTTTTTGTGTTAACATGAAAACCAATAAAAATTATTTGGATTAAAAAAAGAAGAAGAATACAACTTCTTGAACAAGCAGGTTGATGTGCTCCTGGGAGTAACGGTAGACAAGTGTGAATAACTTCCTGTTCTACTCACAAAAATGTTCTGTCCTCCTTTGCTTTGGAAATTCTAACCAATGGCAATTTGATGACCCCACGACTGGGATGTTCACAAGCATCACATGAGTACTGAGGAATGGGGCTTTGCTCCTGCCCCTGCCCCTCTTGCCTGGCCTTGCCTGGTCACACATCAGCATGCTACACTGCTAAGAAAAACTCTAGATAGCCAATGGAATTTGGGGCCTTAGAGAGAACGGGCCACTGTCACACCAGCCTCAGTCTGCTCTCATCCAGCCCCCAGTTGCCTATCTCCCTACTTACAGCCACTCGAGGGATGGCACTGTCTGTCATCTTCCTCCTTGTCAGTGACATTATTGCCCATGTAGAACTTAGCAGGGAGGAGGGCGGACTTGCCCCCTGCCTTAACGTAAGCAATGCGCAAAGGAGACTCTAGTCACAATTGCGCTCAGATGTCACATTTCACGGCTCGCTTGCTGTGCAAAATTTAACCCAAGTGCACATGCTCAGAGACTGAAATTCCTCTTCTTGGATCTACTGCCAGGAAAGAGGAAGCTGGGTTAAAATAAAAAAAACTAGAATAAATTAAATTAAACTAAGCTAAATGGCTGTTCCTTTTACTGATTCATCATATATTAATTTGGTTACTTTATCGTCACGCCATTTTCAAAGGAATTTAAAGTCCCTTCCCTCATCTACACCAGCAGGAATACTTTTCTGATCTTCCATTAAAATATTTCACACAACATGAAAAAGCACTTTGAGAGGCCCCAGGAGCAGACAAGACTCCATCCTTACACCATCAGCTGCAATGGAAGTACATGAAAGCAGTAGACTGGGCTCCGAATAAAAATATGTGCTCATTAGACTCTCACTTTTCCAGCCACCTTTGGAACTGCTGACTCTGTAACTAAGAAACTCTTACCCAGTGAAAGCCCTAGAAAATAAGAATGGACATAACAAAATGAAGGCTTAAAACCTTTAACACTACTTCTGAATATAATGAATGTTGATACTGAGAGGCTCACAGCACAGATCTATAAATAATCAAAAGAGGCAGTAAATGCTTTCACTTGTCCTGGAGGCCGAGGTGGGTTTTTTCCTGTTTAAGAGAAGAGGGATTTTTGGCAGGTCATTTGCCTCTTGTGATTTCATAGGGGAAAGTGGTGCTTTAAGAAGCCCTCAAATGTGTTGGCAGTGGCTGTATATAACTAGTTACAGGGTCCTAGCTAACTGTGGTAAACATGCATTTTGAACTCTACGTATGAACAGGGCAGGGAAGCTGCATGGGGGTGATTTCGAAAAGTGAAATGTCACGTAGAGCTTCTTCTCATCTCAAAACTTCATATTCCCAGGGCTCTGTTACAAACACTTGTGATTAGTGCGTAGTAGTTGTCCCATAGTTGTATTGCCACAGACCCCATCTTATGACATGGTAGACTGAGTTAAAACAAAGTTTTGTAGAAATGTCTAACTGGATTCTGACAATACCCACTATGGAAGCCCTAAGACATTTGCCATTGTTAATTATAGAAGTTTAACATGTTCCAAGTCTCTCCTGCATTTCCTGTACACCGTGATCATTCAGCCCTTTTCCACCTTTATTGCTTTTCTTTGTTCTGGGGCCATTAAAGTGAGAAGTCTATGAAGGCTAGGGTATAAGCAGCCAAGACAAACAGAGCTTTTATACTGAAAAAATAGCAGGAGAAACTGCAAGTGTAAATCAGGCTCCAGTACTTTAATGGACTTGTTGTAGCTTGTCCTCATATATTAATCAAAGAGATCTGTCAGGGCTTGAGGAACAAAAAAACAAGTGTAGGAAACCCAAAACAAGTCCAAAAGTAACTTACCTGCCTTCAATTTATAATTTTGCCTCTGGAAATTATCTATTTGGAATCATGATTTGTCATACAAATAGAGAGTTGATTGAAGAATTATGGCTTGATGATTAGGAAATTATGTATTTATGTTAAAATGATCTCCCTTGCTCTTCACTCTGAGTCCTGAGCCAATGTTTTGGTGATCAGGGGATAAATGGGTTATGAAACTATCAACTTACATCCATGTACTAGGAACCATCCTCTAGGAAGGCAAGGAGAGCTTGTGAGTCTATGGCAAAATTAAGAAGCAATAGCATGCCAGGTTTTGTTATTACAAAATGTACTCTCACACTTGTGCACTATCCCCTCCCCTACGCAATTCCTTCATGCATCTGGGAGGAGGTTGGAAACTGTAATTTGTGGTTTGTAACAAACCACTGTCTCTTGTGCTTCCAAATATAGAGAACTATGGTTTGTGCAAACCAGTCTGTTAACAAACCGCAATTAGATATTTCCTTTTTGTTGGTTCTGAAAATACTGCCGGCAGCATATGTGGCGTATAGGAAAAGGCGAGGGGAATCCCTCTCACCATACTATTATGAATTTTATAAAACTTCCTCTTTTAGTCAAGTGTGTGTATTTTTATATATTAAAAAAACCCTATAAAGTGAGAGATTGTGCTTATTCCATAGTCATTTATCACATGGTTGACATAACTAAGGAAGCTGGATGGTGGAAGATTCAGGACACACAAAAGAAAGCATTTCTCCACACAGCACATGGTTAGACTATGTGATATGGAACCACAAGGGATAGTGATGTGCATCAACTTGGATGGCTTTAAAAGAGGATTAGACAAATTGCTGCAGGATATGACTATTAACAGCTACTAGTCATGATGGCTATACCTTGCCTCCACAGTTGGACACAGTATGCTTCTGAATACCAGTTGCTGGAAAGCACAGGAGGAAAAAAAATGTCCTTGTGCTCAGGTCCTGCTTGCAGGTTTCCAATGGACATCTGGTTCGCCACTAGACGAACGAGATGCTGGATTAGATTGCCCTGATCCAGCAGAGCTTCTCTTATGTTCATTTTTTGTACATTTTCGGCTAAAGAATCACACTGCAAAATTCAGAGAAGTGTGAATTTTGAAGGGTGGCTGTGTTTTGGTTTGCGTATTGTTTCAGAAAGTGCAGATCAGGTGAGTTCGCCTTTAAAATGTGGGCGGACTCAAATTTTGCCCTGATCCCTAAAAATGACCTGCGCAAACTACTTTCTAACAAGCGCTAAAGAATGTGCTTTGCTATTTCATAATGAAGAATAATAGTTGGAGGTGATAAAAACAGTACCTTTTGATCCAACGAAAGAGACCTGTCAAGTTTGTAGACATGATTCAAAATGAGAGGAGGCGTTAGTAAAGCAGAGAGGGAGGCAGAAAGGTTGTTCCAGATGGCAGGAGGAGGAGGACGAGGAGGAGGAGGAGGAGGAGGAGGAGGAGGAGGTCCCTCTGACAGTGAGAAGATTGTGTTGTTAAAGAGGATGGTACTGAAATGAACAGAAGGAATGAAGAAATGGGGGTGCAGAGAGAATGGGACCATGTGAGACAGGATGGAAGAGATCCAGAAAAGGAGAGAGAGAGAGAGAGAGAGAGAGAGAGAGAGAGAGAGAGAGAGAGAGAGAGAGAGAATATGCCCTGGCTGTTTTCATGGGATGCAGATAGTTTGTGTGTATGTGGTAGGAGAGTCACAATGATGCTAATTCAGGGTGAAAAGCAACCTTTAAAAGCGAAGCCGGACAGTTCTCAAGGAAAATAAAAAAATTCCTTCAGTAGCACCTTAAAGACCAACTAAGTTTTTATTTTGGTATGAGCTTTCGTGTGCATGCACACTTCTTCAGATACAGTTCTCAAAGAAGCATTAACTCCCAGGTCTGACAGAGAACCGTTGTAGGAAATTGAGTCAACGTGAACTGGAGGAGGTTTTTTTTTTATAAACAGCAAAGGAGAAGTGTGTCAAATTACGCATGGCATGTGTTTCAGATCAGTGGAGAAAGGGAACAGTTATGGGACAAGACATTGACATCAGCGGAGGAAAAGGGGGAGGTGTGCTATGCGGAAGAACTTTTAGAGTCCCTTTGACACCTGTTTCCTTGACCAGCTGCCTGGAAAAACATATTTTAGGTCACACACACACACACACACACACACACACACACACACTCAGCCTCCACTAAGATGAGGAAGGAAGTCTATATACTTTCCCAGGGGAAATCACTAACTGGCAAAGTATCTGTCAACAGCATAGTTTAGCACTGTATTAGACTAGAAAAATGCCAGCATTGTGTACTCACAGGGAAAGCTTTTTTTTAAAAAAAGGTATAAAAGATTATTCTCTCACCCAAATGGAATTACCAATGAACATTTTCCAGTGGCAAGGAAGTGAGCTTCTGAGAAATGAAAGAGTATATTGAAAGTGTAATCTTTTATTTCCTCTTATATACATCTGCCGCTCGTTTGTTTGTTTATTCTTTAGCGGTCCAAGGGAAAGGCTTCTGTTTCATGTAATGTAAAAAGTAAAGGGAAGCAGTAAGAGTACCGGGGTTTTTTGATGTATTGGTTTTGAATTCCTAAACAAAGTTTCTATTGGAGTAATTCCTGCCTAATTTAGTCATTAGCATATGCAGGTTCATGAATCAGGCAGTCGCCAAACAGCCTTGTTCTGGGACAAAGAATGGGAGATGTAAAACACAGCTAACATGGCCTTGGGTGCAGTACGCATAATGAATTCTTTCATCACCAAAATGTACATATTCATGGAAACGCTATAATTTCCTTCATACGTAGCTGGGGGCACTTCCACACAGTAATGCATTATAGGCTCACATGCTCCTGCATAGCCCGACTACTGTTATTCATGTGCTGATAATCTTCAGGTTGGATTACTGCAGTGCATTAGGACTAACCTTGAGGCTGGTCTGGAAGCTGCAACTGGTGCAAAATGTGGCAGCTCAGCTGCTCACAGGATACAGCCTCCATTTTATGCCACTGCCGACTTAGCTACTCGACTAAGTTCACGGCTCTGGTCCTGGTGTGTAAATCCCTATACATTTGGGACTGAAAAATTATCTATCCTCTTATAGACCCAGTCAATCACTGGAGGTGGGAGCCTCCTGCAGATATTATCTTCACAGCAGATCCAATCTGTAAATAGGTACCGCTGCGTCAGGAAGGTAAACGGCGTTTCCGTGCGCTCTGGTTTCCGTCATGGTGTCCTGTTGCTCCAGAAGCGGTTTAGTCATGCCGGACACATGACCCGGAAAGCTGTCTGTGGACAAACACCGGCTCCCTCGGCCTGAAAGTGAGATGAGCGCCGCAACTCCACAGTCACATCAGGCCTTTAGTGTTGTGGCATCACTACTTTGGAATTCCCTCCTGTATTAGGCAGGTGTAATCTCGGTTGCATTTGCAGCACTTACTGGAGACCTTCCTCTTCCAACAAGCCTTCTCAGTAGAGATCTTTCGCTTTCCCAGTCTGCATTTGTGTTGGAATTGCTCTTGGGAGATTTGAGATGGTTTTGATTGTTTTATCACTCGTGTCCCTGCTGCCCTGGGCTACTTTGGGGGGAAGGATGGGATAGAAATGTAACAATCAATCGATCAATCCAAGCTTTGTGCCATATACACATGATGTTGTCCTCATCAAAACGTTGTTCCATATTATTTCCCCCTTTGATCCAGATTTTCCATTTACATGCAAAACTCTGTAAGTCAAAAACTCCACAATCCGTGCAAGAGCTGGCACGCTGATTTCAAGTTCAGTCAAGGCAGATCCTATGGAGAGGTCAGGGAGAAGGTTGAGAACCCCCTTGCAACTTGTTCCACACCTATCTGGGGAGGCCTAAAACAAACAAACAAACAAACAAACAAACAAACAAACAAACTCTCCTTCCAGTGTTCCCCCAGTACTCATTTTAACGCATGATGAACCGAATTGATGAAGTGTGAGAAGGGCAGGAAGCCACATGACAGTGTATGATAGACATCTATGGGCTTCAAACTTTACAAGATCAGACAGGCTTCATTTTTCTTACTTTTAAAATTTTTCTGCTAAATTGATTTTTCAAGTGTTGTTCTGAATGCACATGTCTCCCATTTAGATCTCTAGCTGGCTGTGGCAGGCACCGTCACTGCAATCCCTAGTAACAATTGGGAGGGCTAATGATGGAAATGTTGTTAGTGTGACAACACAGATTAAAGGTTGTACATGAAGAAGGGCCTCTATGATCTATGAATACAGAGTCTGGGTTGGTTTATATGCGGAGAGGCAGTCCTTGAGGTACTGCAGTTCTGAACCATTTAAGGCTTGGGGGGGGGGTCAAAACCAGCACTTTGAATTGGGCCCAGAAGCTAAAAATGAATACATAATCAACATAAACTATTATATGATTGCTGAAATAATCCAAGAGTTTCAGTAATCAGTATTCAGCTCCTCATATTTTCTTTACATTGGAGCAACAAACAGCACTAGCCCTATTTAGGCATTCAATAGGGACGCAGATGGCACTGTGGTCTAAACAACTGAGCCTCTTGGGCTTGCTGATCAGAAGGACAGCAGTTCAAATCCCTACAACGGGGTGAGCTCCCATTGCTCTGTCCCAGCTCCTGCCAACCTAGCAGTTCGAAAGCATGCCAGTGCAAGTAGATAAATAGGTACCACTGTGGCAGGAAGGTTAATGGCGTTTCCATGCACTCTGGCTTCTGTCACAGTGTTCTGTTGTGCCAGAAGCAGTTGAGTCATGCTGGCCACATGACCTGGAAAGCTGTCTGCGGACAAACATCAGCTCCCTCAGCCTGAAAGTGAGCGCCACAATGCTATAGCTGCCTTTGACTTAACCATCCAGGCGTACTTTGCCTTTACCTTTTTAGGCATTCAGTACCCATGGATATGGAATGTGTGAAGGACCCAGCAGGAACGCATGGGCCATGGCTTTTAATGGTATGAACTGGCTGTGCCTCTAGCCAGATGTGTGTTTGCCATCAGTCTGAATGCTTGTAGATTTTCCTATACAGAGATGGAAAACCTGATTGACCTGGGTTTCTGCTCCCAAGATGGAAACCCTACACATGATGTAGGCATGCCTCCTTCAAACTACTGCTGATCGTGTATTGACTAGGGTGTGTGGCTTCCACATGATGCCCTTGAGGGAGTGAGGCTATCGCTGCATATTCCCAATGTGTCTGATATCCAGAGACATTGAGCACCTATAATATAATAGAAAGTTGCTATTCATTTACTTAGCCTAGCCAAAATCACCAGCATATGTCTCATGCAGATGGTCCTAGATGTAATCCCGGACACCCCTTCCCTGCCAGGGAAGAAGGGGTGAGGGAAGATCGACATGGGGTTCTGCTGTTCCAGTGAATCATGCTGCCTGAGGCAGTCACTTCACCTTGCCTCATGGGTGGGCCAGCCCTGGATAGGTTCCTGTGTTCACCAGTGAAAAGTGCAAGAATATTAAGGTCCAATACTGCAGATGTTCATCACTTTCAAATACTGATTTAGGAATCCAATTTGAGATTCACTTGAGACTTACTTATTTTCGCAGTACCCAATTTTTTGTGATATTTCAGTGCTTTTCTTTGCAAACCAATAGCCCTCTTGCCACAATCTAACTCTTTCAAAGCAAAAACCACCTGGATTCTCATGCTTTAATCCCTTAGTACCAATTAGTCTTAATTCTTGTGATAGTTAGCACTTTTTGCCAAACTCAAGCAAGTTAACAGCCTATGCATGTCTAGGCAGAAGCAAATACCCACGAGCTCTTTGAAACACATGCTCAGATAAATGTGTGTAAGATTGTGGCCTGTTTATACAGCCTTAAGATAAGACTACAAGACTCATGTTGCAGTGTATCTGTAAACAAAATGCAAATGTGCCAGAAACATGCTTTAATCAAAGTTGAACAACTGAAGGTCCATGACCTGACATGCTACTGAAATTTAATTGATGGATGTTCTGCGAAAGTATTTTTTCTGATTTCCTACATAAGGAAAGAAAATCTCAAGATCAAAATTATATTTAATTTAAATTCCTGCTTTTTGTCACATGGACTCTGCTACAAATACATGGTGCTTGCAAAGCTCAAATTAAGAAAGAATTACTTCCATTCTACTCACCCAAAGAAACTAATTCTATCCCTGCTCAATTTACAGTTCAGTTCATGATTTGTTCAAGTGCTCCCCTGCATTTTGTTTTTTTAGCCTGAAGACTTCTACAAGCTGTTGTCCTAAAGCATAAAATATACACAAGAAGACTAAGAAAGCATAAAAAACACAGTGTAATGTGAAGAATTGTTTTATTTCTTTCCCCCAACAATTATGATCTTCAGGGTTTCAGCATCTCTTTTCAGATAGGTAAAAATGGCAAATGTGATGGCCATAATCAAAGACAGAGTTAAATTTAATGAAATGTAAATAAATTATTGAATCAAAATTAAAGTTGGTTTGAATTAAAATTCTTCTAGAGTTCTGTTACAAAAGTAACTTAATTCCTGTTCAATTCACCTTGAAATTATACGAACTATTTCCAGGTGTAATTCAGAGATTTTTGAATTAATTCAATTCGCCTGAATTAGTTCATTTCAAGCACTATACACAGATATATATAGATAACAATAATTTGTTAAGGTCTGGCTGTTTTCTTTCTTTTTTTAACTAAACCTTGAATCCCAAATTTCAATGCCTAAAAAATTACAGAACCAATATTTTGTTTAATGAAAAATAAAATCAGGGATAGGAAAGCCATTGTGATCCAATGACTAGCTGTCTCAAATTTTTTATCATTCATATACTCTGTAATAACAACCTTTCAAATAACACTTGAAATAGTAATGTACTTGACTAACACAGCAGCTTGCAGGACTTTCTCAGCTGTGTTATGTACAATTGCTTTTCCATTAATAATATTGTACACCTGATGCCCTCATATGAATGGAATCGTGTTTGTTATTTTCTCTGTTGTGTACAGTGAAAAACATTCCTATTCTCTTTTTCCTCCCCTTTAAGGGACTGACCTCTGGCCACCCTTTCTAATGTCTTCAAAGTATTTATGCATACCTTCCAACATGATGTAGCCAAAAATGTGCCATCTTCTGAGGTGGCACTCCCACACAAGTCATATGACCTGTGCAAAATTACGGCCCTGAAAAAGTGCTTTTGGGGGGCACGGCACCCTAAAATGAGTGTTTTGGAGTGCATTGCAAAATTGCTGCCTGGAAAAAGATTTTTCCAGGTGAAATCATGGCCCCAAACTGTGTGAGATCGTGGTGCCCAAAATCGCCACCATGCTCTCGCACAAGAAAATGAGATGTCCCGGGACAGTTGAGGGGTATGCATACGTCAGTGGTGGGTGAGGCTAGAGACAAAAGTGGGCCAAGCAACAAATGTATCTTTTATCTCTGTACAATCGGCTAGTTTCCCCACACACCCCTCTCTCTATCCTCCATCTAAACAAGGAGGAGACATCAGAGTCCAAGGGCACATTCCATCCAGGCAAAAGCCCTTGGGGTGTCAAGCAGGGCGAGGATAGGGTGTGTGGCCTGGAGGTTAGGATAGGGCGAGGATAGGGTGTGTGGCCTAGAGAGAGTTCTGAGGGCTAGACAGGGAGACCTGAAGGCCACATTCAGTCCCACCATTGCTGCTGACCTTCCCTGTCCCTCATCGGATTAATGCCCTGTAAGTAGGCAGCTTGGTGGCCTTCACTGTACACATCCCCAGCATATGTCCCCCTCATGGTGTCTCCAAGTGGCAGAGTCAACCTAGCAGAAGAAGTGAAGATTATGGGTCATTCCACATGCTGTTCATGCAGGCCCCGTAGAATTTTCTCTGCAATGAAAAGCCAAAGACTCTCCACAGAAGTGGAGGTTTGGAGCTCTTCCTAGGACGACTCAGACCTTGCCTTTAAACATCTTTTGTGGGCTGTCGTTCTGCTTTGCGTGGACAGGCAGAGTCCCCCAAACCCCAGGTGACCCCCGAGCGGAATAATGACTCAAGACAACTTGCTATGGGATTAAAATTGCCCACAACTTTATTAAGATTCAGACATAGGGAGACCTTGGCTCAGGCATTGGGCGTTTATCCTTCCCAGTCCCCAGCCAGGGATCTGGGAGACTTCAAGGGTGATCCAGAATGTGTGGGGATTGGGCTGGCTCTGGAGAACATATGTTCAAGCAGAGAGCCCGCCCCCCCGTTCACCGCCACCACAGGGGAGAGCAATGGCAACCTCTTGGCATATGGCCAATGCCTCCCCTCAAGACCCCTTTAACGGGAAACCCTGGTATCACTGCCGCAAAGGGGGCATGGGTCACCGCTTCACACACACACCCAATTTAGGAATTCCACTAAAGGATTCCACCCAAGGCCTGAAACTGCCAAAGTTGTGGCATTTTGCTACGGGAAAGGCGAAACCTGCCAATGCAGGGAAATTCCTTTCCGGCCCTTCATCAGCGACCATGACATAGCAGTGCCCGAGTACCTGTGGAAAAGAGGTTAACCTGCAAAAGAAGATTTAGGAGGGTGGGAGAAGCTCTGGAGCTGACTGCCGCTTCCCAGGTAAGCTACACCTTCTGTTGTGTGGGCAGGGCAGTCCCTCCCCTTACCTGGCCAATCCCCTGGCAACGCCTCCCCAGGCAGGATTGGGCGGTTGACTGAGGTAGGCGGAGACCCCAAGGGTCCAGCCTGGGGAGGATGAAGCCAGTCTGAACTACTAGGAGCCGCACTGGGATCCAGGGGGCTGCGTTCGACCACGCAAAAGTCGCCCTCCATTTGATGTGGGGAGCGGTCATTCCCGTTCCCCCTTAAAAAGGCAGAAGAAAGGGATAGATTTGATCACGTGAATGAAGAGCGCTTGGTTTCTTCTGCACTTTGAAGAGCTCACGTTTTCTTCCTCTCTCTTCCCTCAGCCATAACAAGGACTCTCCCCTACCCTCTACAACGCACTGAAATAAAATAAAAGATCATCTCATGTGAAACAAGGCCCCATGAAATGAAACTTCAAAAAGATAAGAAAATCATGCAGGATTAAATAAAAAAAGCCCAGCAAGATATCAGAGTTTGTTTTATTGCACATAAATCAGCAGCAATAATTTAAATTGTGATTAATGCTCTGTACCATTTCTTTCGTGTACATCCCTAGATCTCCTGTCTTTTTAAATTCACAGAGTCTGAGAGAAGTGCCCTCAGTGTCATCCTGATGATAAACAAGATTTATAACTGGCTGTGAGTCAGAGGAAAAGGAGAGCTGATGAAGAAAAAAGAGGACTTCTTTCTTTCCGGATTGGAGCAATGAAATTAAAACGAATAGGAAGGGAGGCTGAGATTAGCAGCACAGTCATTCTGCACTGTGTCTTCTATTGCTTACGTCTCTGCTGGGCTGGACTAAATCAACTCAGGTGAATAGTTCTCCCACCAAACTTCCTTCTTACCCACTCAGCCAGGGTGGTATCTACACACATTATGAAAGCTGTTCTGAAGATGCTTTTTTAAAAAGTGTTTTTAAAAATACAGTGGTGCCTCGCTAGACGAATTTAATTCATTCCACGGGTCTTTTCTTATAACGAAAAATTCATCTAGCGAATCCCATAGGAATGCATTGATATTTTTTTTTTGCCCATAGGAACGCATTCATTGAATTTCAATGCATTCCTATGGGAAACCACGATTCGCTAGATGAATTTTTCGTAATTTTTGTTAAGCAGGGCATTCGTTAAGCGAGGCACCACTGTACATTGAACTTTCCATAAGGCTCAGCATCACCATCTAGTGCCACATTGTATATTGCACTTAAAACACACTTAAAACATTTTATTTGCAGCTCTATAGCTGAGTCTCAGGGTAATCCCTTATGCCAGAGTTTTCCATACTGCATGTCACAACATGTTAGTGTGTCGGCTGCAGCGTGTAGGTGTGTCATGCGAACGCTCCCCACGCTCTTCCTGGGGCTGGAAAGGGGTCAGTTTAACCTCTGGTTTGCTAGTAAAGCAGAATCACCGTGTCATGAAATGGTGCACGTCTAACAAGTGTGTCACCAACATGAAAACTTTGGCATGATATATTTTTTTAAAAAAATAACAACTGTCAAAGTTTAGACCAACTTCAAATGGGGAGCGTACACTCCAGCTACCTTCAGATGGTCGCTGTTTTGTGGAAGCAATTCATAGCATGGGGGGGGGGGCACAGGGGTGGTTGCCCTGGGTGCAAAATGTTAGGGGTTGGTTCAAAATTTCAACACCCAGTGCTTTCTCAATACAGCTGCTCCCGTCACTGGGCTCCATTGAAAATGGCTTCTCCATACAAACCAGGAAGTGAGCTCTCCAGACAACGGAATGACTCTTCTTTTCTTATTTCTGTGGCTGTAATGTGATGTGGATGCTGTTAGGCAACTGAATTGTGCATGTATACTCTGTCCATTTCCCTCCTTCCCACCCACTTCATCCAACTCCACCTGGCCCCAGGCACTGGCAACTCACACTACACTACTGGTTGTATAACCACCTCACAAACCAGGATGAATGTTCAATAAACTATACTTCATGCATTGGTGACTTCAAGACTGGATTACTGTATGTGGGGCTGCCCTTGGGTCTGGTTCGTAATCTCCAGCTGGTGCAGAATGAGGCAGCCAGGCGGCTGATGGGGGTGTCTGGTGGAGAGCACATGACACCATTGTTAAAACAGCTGTATGGACCGGCCATCTCCTACTGAGCCAGGTTCAAGGTTCTTGTCTTAATTTACGGAGTCCTGAACAACTTAGGTCCAGCGTACCTCAGGGATCGCCTGAACCCTTATGTCCCAGCTCAATCACTGAGATCATCTGCAGGAGCGTCATTCCCTGAGTTGGTGAGGCTTATTTGAATTATGGTGCTGGAGGAGACTCTTGAGAGTCCCATGGACTGCAAGAAGATCAAACCTATCAATTCTTAAGGAAATCAGCCCTGAGTGCTCCCTGGAAGGACAGATCGTGAAGCTGAGGCTCCAATACTTTGGCCACCTCATGAGAAGAGAAGAATCCTTGGAAAAGACCCTGATGTTGGGAAAGATTGAGGGCACTAGGAGAAGGGGACGACAGAGGACAAGATGGTTGGACAGTGTTCTCGAAGCTACGAACATGAGTTTGACCAAACTGCGGGAGGCAGTGCAAGACAGGAGTGCCTGGCGTGCTATGGTCCATGGGGTCACGAAGAGTCGGACACGACTAAACGACTAAACAACAACAATTTGACAAAAAACAACAACACACACACACACAAAAACACCCCAACCCGATCCTTTCGTGTCCTTGCCCCAGTGCTGTGAAATACCCTGCCAATAGATATTCAGCAGGCACCTTCTGTGCCAACTTTTAAATGCCTGCTGGAAGCTTTTCTATTCTGCCAGGACAATGCAAGCAATTAAGAATGCATTTTCCCACAATGCTTCATTGATGTCTGTATTGAAGATAGCTTGTTTTGTATTGTTGTTGTTGTTGTTTTTTTCACTGTAAATTGCTTTGATTCCCCCCCCCCTTTTACATGTGGTAAAATTGCATTTTTATAAATGCATAAACAGGTAACCTGGATGTACCTTCTTTTTCGGACACGATAGCAGGGCAAACAGAGCTGAAAGTTTTCTGAGTGTACCTCTTTGGAAAGGAAATGCCTTCAAAAAGAAGTGGAGAAATGCTACACAGAGTAGCTAGCAGCAAGCACCACATGAAAGCAGGTTTCCAGCTATCGAACTGGAAAATTGCAATGGCAGCTAGCAAAGATGTACATCCTTAACCCAGCCTATCCCCACCTTAATGGAAAATGCTTGTTTGCTCTTTGAATATTGTTAACGGAAAATCTGAGGGCTCCCTTGGACAAAACAAGACTCCAGCCAAGATTATCAGAGCAAAACAGCAGCCAGTAGGCTTGGTCTTTATTAAAGAAAAATACTGTCGCAACAGGGCAACAAGGTGAAGCAAGATAGAGACCCCGAACAAAGGGGGTCTTCACTTTTTATTAGCACCCCACCACCAAGGTACACCCCTAAAGATACATCACTAATATGTCACTAATATGTCATTGATACATCACCAAAAGGAGGGGTCCAGAGGTAGAAATTTGAGGACCTGGCCAGCTGCTCCTGGCCTCTTCTCACCCCCTCCCTGTTACATTCCACAGGACAAAGAGAAGTTTCACAGTCATTATGAAGGTGATACTGGTAGCTGTTCTTTGATTAGATCCTGAGTCAATCCAGTTTGGGAGGAAAATCCATTGTGTAGAAGATAGTCGGCTGTCTGGCACAGTTGGAGGTAGAAATTCCCTTGCCAGAGGAGGCTGCGTATGTGTTGCGTTGGGTGAATCCTCCAAGATCCCCCCTTTGATAGTGAACCTATATATTATAAGAAGAATGAACGGGTGTGTGTGTGGGGGGGTATTTTTCTGCAACAAGATCACCTTGCTTCCATAAACATGTCAGCACCATCAATTTAAACAACAACAACACATTTCCAGTTAGGTGATGTGTATTGCTGTGCAGCTAGCAGCTTTGCAACATTTTTAGAACCGAGGGAAACCGAGATGACCGCAGTAAACACGGTTCAGAACATTTACGGTAATGTTGGACTTTGAGTCCCAAAGCTGGGAAACTAGAGACTGACTTCAGTATTTATATCTTCCTGGTGCTGCAAGAGGAGACACAGACATGCACATTCCTAGCTATAAAAGATGAGCTGTGCTGTTATTGGCATAAATATGTTCCAACGGACAGAGAGAAAGGAACAAAAGCGGGGCAACCAACTCTTAGGGCAAAGGAGGGCCAGAAAAGAAGACGAAGAAATAAAGCAACGCTCTTCTAGGTCACGCTTGGGTCTTGCAACTAGCAGCCTTTGGGATAAGTCCACCCCCTGGGGAGGGCCATCTGCCTCCCCCTCCTTCCTGGGCTTATGGTAACTTATTGTAAGAGACAGGAGGCATACAAGGAACGGGAGCCAGAATTAGATTTAGGAGGGTTTTTATTTACTTCTGTATTGTGGCATTTTATACCCTGCCTTTCTATGATGAAATCAAACTTGAGGTGGTTTACAAATTAAAAAATACGAGTGACACACCAGAGCCAGCCAAATCCCCACAATGAAATAAAAAAGCAGTCACACACACACACACACACACACCCCAGCAACAGCTCCCTTTGTTCCCTGCACTTACTCAAAAGCAAACTGCTGACCAAGTTGTTGATTTTCTTCCAGCTTAGTGAAGCAGAGGCCTGAAATAATAATTGTTCATAAACATGTACATGAATGTACAGGCACATGTCTGAAGCAGCACAGGAAAACAGGCCTGACTGACACCATTTTGACTCTCTCTGACCAGAATCACACACACATTTCGACATGACTATCAACTTGGGAGCCATAATCCTGTAAGCCGGAGGCTCTGCCAACTGGACATTTCCCCATCAATGGTGCCAGACTGCTAGCCATCTCATTCACAATGGAAGACTCCTCCGAACAAAAGGTAGTGATCAACTTTTAGGAAACTGTTAATTTCTCTTTGTGTTTAGGAATTCACACCTGGGAGGGGTGAGAGGACTAGGAGAGGTGTCAAAGGTGCTCAGATTTCTACCTTGAACCCTCCCTTTTTGTGAGGTATTGATTACGTAGCTGTGATGTAGGAATGATGTATTTTGGGGGTGTTTCTTGGTGATGGGAAAACTGATAAAAGTGGAGGTTCTCTTTTGTTCTGGGTTCCTTCCTTTTTCTCCTGAGTGAGGGGAAGGACCCTGTTGAAACAGCAAAAATAAAGGCTTTGCTTCTCAAAATTCTCTGGTTGGCCTCTGTTATATTCTCCGACCGATGGAGAACCCCATAAGGGCATATTTTTGCTAATATCAGTGGGGAGTACATGGAATCATATAATTGTAGAGTTGGAAGGGATCCCCAGGGTCATCTAGCCCAAGGTTTCCCAACATTGGGTCCCCTGCTGTTTTTGGACTACAACTCCCATCATCCCTAGCTAGGAAAACTAGTGGCCAGGGATGATGGGAATTGTAGTCCGAGAACAGCTGGAGACCAAAGGTGGGGAAACACTGATCTAGCCTACCACCCTGCAATGCAGGAATCTCAACATGTTCATATAAAGTTATATACAGCTTGCTGGGTGATGCAGCGGCCCTGCATTGGCTTCCTTGCACAGGAGTTGCTGTTGCTTAGTGGCAGGAGAGGGACAAGGTGGCAGGGAGGTTGACATGCCTGTCGGTGCATTTGCACCACAATGACCTCCCCATCGGGCCAGATCATTATCTCTGCCACCCCTCAACCCCACAGACCACGTTCAACAGGAGGGCAGGACTGCCACCTTATCAATCACCAGGTATCATGATATCAGATGAGCCTTTTTTACCCACATGGTTTGAAATTAATCTGTGCAGGCAAAGGCACAGCCCACCAAACACTGGTGATCAGCTGATCGTCGGCACTTACAGAGCACTATGGATTTGCAAGATCCAGCTATCAGCCATGCGCTGAGCTTCACAAGGCCTGTCAATCAGCGAAGTCCAGCGAGCAGCACTTTTCTCCCCTCTGGTAATATACAGGTTGCACAGAGAATGAAAATATATCCCTCTTCAAAACCTTTAAGGCAGGCCTGGGGAACCTGTGGCTCAACAAATCCTCATGGATCCCAACTCCCATCATCCCCGACCAATGACCAGGCTAGCTGGGGCTGACGGGGATCAAGTCCTATGGGCGGCCACAAGTTCCTCACCTGTTGCTCTACAAATGAAAACCAAAAAAGAAGAAATCGGTGTTAAGAGGGCCCCCCCCATGTTTGCATTAAGTGTACACGGTGTTCTTATGTAGAGCATTGTTTTCAGACCTCTTTGATCTTTCTTCCTTTTCAATCCACCTTGGTTTTCTTTCATTTTATGACTGTTTTCCCTGCTTGGTTCACTCTTGTGCAGACTTGAGAAGCAAGGGCTCTTCCAGCGATGGAATGGATGATCGACTGTTTCGGTTCCTCCCCTGCTCCCACAGATGAAGCTTATCTCTTGTTTCAGTGAGAGGAGGCTTCCAAGAACATGATGCCAGGCAGTAAAAGAAACCACATTTTTGGCAGATCAAGAACAAAATAAACATCCGTATTCTGTGGATAATACACCCTTCCAATTAGGGGAGGGAGGTCAGATAAGTGCTTCAGAGCAAAATCATTGCTAGAAAATTGCTGGTGTTTGACCTGTATACCCAATCTCTTCCTTCTCTTGACTATACACAAACAATACTTGATTTAACTGGCCATTGGTCTGAATCAAGTCCTGGAGATAACCAATTTGGGCACATGTTTGCACCCACTGTTCCTTTTCCCTCAACATTTCTGACATGCATGAGTTTAAGGGTCCACATATACATTTCTCATGCATTGGGCATTGTATATGCAAAAATAAAATAAAAAAATGAAATGTGTTGATAGGGATGGATAGGCATGTCAGTTTTTGGTGTCCCCCAGATTGCTCGTATTTCCAATCTTAAATTCAATTCACCACATTTCTGCAACATTTTGCAGTTGTTGTTTTCTTTCTAAATCCTCAAAAAAATTCTTCGACATCTTAGTTTTTGAATATACAAATTTTCGCATGCATTTTTCAGAATGTAATTAATTTTTGTTATTTTCAATAAGATATTTGCATTCTTACACACGCCACCCTCAAATGCATGCATTTTCATTGTTGTTGGAGAACGGCATCACAAAATTCAGAGAAGTGCAAATTTTGAAGGATTGCTGTGTTTTGTTTCAGAAAGTACAGCTTAGCTCAATTGGTTACAGCATGGTACTGATAGCGCCAAGGTTGCAGGTTCGATCCCCATATGGGACTTCTGCATATTCCTGCATTGCAGGGGGTTAGACTAGGTGATCGTCAGAATCCCTTCCAACTCTTCAATTCTATGATCCTTATGAACATGTGTATAAGCATGAATGCAAACTAAACTGAATTCTTATCCCCTCCCTAGGTGCAGGTCATTCATATGGAGTCTTTGTACAGCCAGATGCATATAGGCTGGATGTCCTGATGGGGTAGAAAAGCAGACATGATCCCAGCCTCTGCCCTCCCCACGTATAAATTGCCAATCTGCATAGGGCATGGAGTACAGTGAAGAGACTATTGAGGGGCATTTTAAAATTCACTATAGAATGAGAAGAGGAGCCAGTATATCAATATATTGATGTTTTCAGAAAGCTAACTGAACCCCCCTTGTTTGCCAGTGTCCTGGAGGATCTGCTGAGAGATAGATTTGTTTGTC
Organism: Zootoca vivipara; assembly: GCF_963506605.1. Classification (NCBI taxonomy): domain Eukaryota; kingdom Metazoa; phylum Chordata; class Lepidosauria; order Squamata; family Lacertidae; genus Zootoca; species Zootoca vivipara. The sequence continues at coordinate 37,359,887 of NC_083286.1, forward strand.
GACCGAACGATGAGAACAATCAAAGCCTGTTACTGGCAGAAGTAAACTTGGTCTGGGTCAAAACTCTGGAATTGGCAACAGCCATGGAAGCATGGAAGCCATGGAATTGGCAACAGCCATGGAAGCATGGAAGCCATGGAAGCAGCATTGAGGAACTTAGAGGATCTACACCTAAAGCCTAGTTAGACCCAGATAGAGTTCATAAGCAAATTCCAAACAAAAGTCCAGGCCACAGAAAGGTGCTTCTGTTCATTCAACCTCAGCCTGCAGTCATAAAATGTCCCAGTACCACAGAGGCATCAAAACAAGAGACTCTACCAGAAAACGTAGAAAATGCACATGACAAAGAGAATGCCATGAAAATCATCATAACAACAACAACAACAACAACAACAGAAGACTTGCTGTCTTGATAAGAGGAAGGAGAAAAGAAGGTGTTTCATCTGGGACATAATGCTATGTCAAACCAAGGCTTATCATGAATGTGGCGTCCTAGGGAAGATATCACGGTTGTGATTTTTTTAGCTCAGTGAAGACCTGCAGCTGAGCCAAGGTTTGCTTTAGTGCATCGTCCAAACCTGGGCTTGTGGTTAAGTTAACTGTTCCTTAACCACATACTCTAGCCAAGGTTTGGTTAAGGAGGAGAGGGCTTGACACAAGCCTGGGTGCAGATGATATGCTGAGACAAACCTTAGCGTAGCTGCCATGCTGAGCTAAAAGGACTAGGGAGAACCAAGCAGCCATCCCAGTATGCCATGGTTTAGTATACTATTCAGAATGGGCAACAACCATACTAGCAGTAGCCAAGACAGATTATACCAGCCGCATTTATGGCAGCTACAATGTCACAGTAGTCTAAGTGTCCAAGTAAGACAATTACCTCCATTTCATTTGCAGAGAAGAAGCTGAACAATTCAAGTTGGATATAGACTGCTTTGTAGGCTAAGGTAAGGAGGCCCCAAAGTGACACATAAGAAAAGAAGATACAAATGGGAAAACAACAACAATATAAAGTTAATCAGCAAAACAAGAAATCAAACACACACAATCAGTATCCTGCTGTGCCCCAGTTTATTAGTGGATGACATCAGAGGAGGACTTCAATAGATTTATTATCATAAGCACTAAAAAGGGTTTATATACCAGTACATTACACCAATTTTAGCATCCAGGATCTTCTGGCAAGGCAGCTCCAGGGGGTCGTGAGACGTAATTGGCAAGCTCCCATTAACTCCCCCAGCTTACAGTTACAGTATATTAAGGTTCTATAGCATGCATTAAATTTTTGTTCCTCTAATATTGCCTATTGTCACCCTGCCTTTCCTTACTCTTGCCTTCCTCACAGCCACAGGAAAAAGAGATTCTTAGAATATGTTGACAGACCAGGCCATTGCTTTATCCACAAATGCACTTAAAACTTTCATAGGCAGAATCTGCAAGCCCCACACCACTTCCCCAGTCATGTTCACCACCTAGGAATTGTGGATTAGCTCCTTCAAATAAATTGCAGGAGCAACACTGATGTAATTACATGTGTGAAAATGAAGAGCAAAAATACTTTTCAAGCAATTAAAAACACTACTGAAAACCTTTGCTGACAACATCTTCATAACGTTAAAATTGCAAGTTCTTTCCTGATGAACTGATCTTTTGATTAAAATGGCAACATATATGTTGCAAGAGAGAGAGAGAGAGAGAGAGAGAGAGAGAGAGAGAGAGAGAGAGAGAGAGAGAGAACACTGATAACAAGGTAGATCAGACTCTGAGGTTTGTGCAATTTAATATCTCAGAGTTTATCATACTCTCAGGCCATCTGAACATTTCTACATTGCCTTCTAAGAAAATGAAAATGAACTTAGATATGAGAGTGTTTCCTCCCAGGCTTCCAGTTCTGCTCTGCCTTAATGGAGGCAGCCGGCATGACAGCGGGAGATCATTGGCGAAGGAAAAACAAGGATGATTGAGGGTAATTATCCTTGCAAATCCCCCCCCCAGGGACAGGAAGGAATGGGCTTCACTCATTGGGCTTCACTGTCTCGGTACCTGACTCTCACTCTGGCATGGAATGTGGGGGGCAGGGAGGCGCTGAGTGCAAAAGCACTTCACCTGCCGAAAACCCTCCAATGCCACCATTAAGAAGCAGAGGTTCTTAGAGCTTAATTGGAGTAAAGTACAATTATTAATTAGAGCTTAATTGGACTAAAGTACAGGCGTGTGCTAGAAGAGATGAGATCACAAACTGCGGAACAAACCAACTGCAAGGATTTAAAGGTTAGAAGTTGAGATAAGACTTCATTCACTTCAAAAGACAGTAGGGGGAGGGGAATCTACAATTTCTTTATTTAAAGTTTTCTTCTCTACATTTATGATTCAGAAACCCTCCTCTGAATGTTAGTTCAAATTATATTTGTACAAGCGAGGATGGAAGAAATTGATTATAAATATGAAATATAATATCAAATGGAACTGTGTGTGTAAAAAAAAGGAAAAAGGGAGGGAAGCTCTATTTTGCAAACGGTTTATGAAGTGAACAGAATAACGCTAAGAGGACTTGGAATTTAATTTAATTGTATATATAATTGCTCATTTTTCTTCTGTTGGAAGGAAGGATGAAAGGAGTCTGTGAACTGCCAAGGAACTGATAAGGTTCTTTATTGAGGCATCTGCAGTTCAACAGACAGCTCTTCTTCCCAGGCTGAGAGAAAAAAGTTGACAACAGGTAACATTTACTAGGACAGAGTGACTTCTGCAGCTGTTCTTAAAGTTGCAAAACAACAAAGCACAGCATGGAGCGATGGAGAAATTTCTGGAACAACAATGGGATATCAGCTCTGCCCAAGGCATGATGGATAACAGCAACAACCGGGGGAAAGAAAGACATAACATCTTACGAGGACAGGAAGAAACACCATGGACAGAATAATTGCCACACACAGGAAGAACAAGATAAAAAAAATAAAAAAATTCCTTCAGTAGCACCTTAAAGACCAACTAAGTTTATATTTTGGTATGAGCTTTCGTGTGCATGTTCTGAAGAAGTGTGCATGCACACGAAAGCTCATACCAAAATATAAACTTAGTTGGTCTTTAAGGTGCTACTGAAGGAATTTTTTTATTTTGCTTCGACTCAGACCAACACGGCTACCTACCTGTAACTAGAACTGTAGGAAGAACAAGGATATAGTTTGATTTCCTCACTTGTACTTTTATAAATCATTTAATGTGTCAACACAAATATAAATTATTAATATTGCTGTTGTTGTATGAGTGATTATTATTATGATGGGTATGTAATTGAAATTAATAAGATTTTGGGATGCAAAAATCTAGCATGTGGGGGCCCACTTTAGCTAAATTATATAATTTGGTATTTGAATGATTGGTCTTATTAATTGTATTATAAATTGGTATTGTTATAATGAGGCTATTATTGAACTGTAATTAAAAACTCATATCAATATTATTTTAAATATATATATTATTTTAAAAAGAGAGTTTCCTGCCTCGAATAATTCTTAGGTGTCCGTGACATGCTGGATTTTTATTTAGGTAAACTTCCTCCCAACTTTTATAGCAATCTGTACATGAGGAGGGGGTGGGAATAGTCATTCTGGGTTTCTGACAGTTTTGACTTTGAAGGAAACTTGCAGCCTGAGGCTGAGACCTCATGAATTATAATGGGAAAGCACAATGGGGTGGCTCACTCTTGATATCTCTTACACATTCCCTGCCGAGTTCAAAAATTATGAAGGTAATAATCAACTACAGTGGAACCTCGGTTTATGAACACCTCGGTTTATGAATTTTCGGTTTATGAACGCCGCGGACCCATCTGGAACGGATTAATTCATTTCCTATTACTTTCAATGGGAAAGTTCGCTTCAGTTTATGAACGCTTCAGTTTATGAACAGACTTCCGGAACCAATTACACCCATGCTTCAGTTTATGAACGTTTCAGTTTAAGTACTCTGCGGACCCGTCTGGAACGGATTAATCCACTTTCCATTACTTTCCATGGGAAAGTTCGCTTCAGTTTATGAACACTTCAGTTTAAGTACTCCGCAGACTGTCTGGAACGGATTAATCCACTTTCCATTACTTTCAATGGGAAAGTTCGCTTCAGTTTATGAACACTTCAGTTTATGAACAGACTTCCGGAACCAATTGTGTTCATAAACCGAGGTACCACTGTATGTTTCACTCATAGGAGACTCATTGATATTCATGAACATAACAAAGTTTGGTCCATTAATTCAATAGACAGCGGCTTAGTGGGCTACCAGCTATTGTGGGTGCTTCAGAGCTCTCCTCAGGCATAGAAAGGAATGGAGGTATGCAAGGAAACACTTTGGCATTTCTTTTCAAAGCTGGTACACTGAATTCTATCAACAATAGCAATGAAGCAACTTTAGCTGCTGTGACTGGATGGTAGATGAAGGCCTGCAGGCAAGTCTTCTACGATTCTCTGAACATAGCTAGATATGGGCGGAATGAGTCTCTTTAAAACTCACCTGCTTGTTCATGTATCTAGTCTACGCAGCCAGATCTTATGAACATTTCACTCAGTAAGTCCATCTGTCTTCAGTTTTCAAGCTTGAGAGTTTTGCTGAAGCCTGCTTAATATGTTTAACTGCTATCTGTCTTTTTGCATCTTTGCTAATTTTACGGAGCTTTCTTTTCTTCATAAGGACTATGCTTGTTTTCTCTCATGATGCCCTCGGTTGCCCCTGCATGGAGGGCAGGATGTACTGGCAGAGTGTATGCAGATTTCCTCCAACAACCGTTTGGTTTTCTTTGCCTGTGCTTGCCTCCGGATCTTCTCTTGCACTCTTAGTCTCTGCATGTTTTAATACCTTTTAACCTTCACTTTTGGAGATCTATCAACTTTTTCCTGTATGATCTTGAGCTCCTTTTAAAAAGTCTGTTCTATTTTCAGTCTAATAACCACTTGAAGCCTTGACTGGGATTTAGTGCAACGTCTTCCAGTTTCCTTATCCTGGTTCGTAAGACACACACAAAGAATTATTGTTTCTTTGTTTCTGTTTAAAAAAAAATAAAGGAAAAAACATGGCAATCCTTTCCAAAAAGAGTGGAGAGCGGGCTAGGGCAGAATGTTCCTCTACGTGTTGTGTATATATCTCATAATACCTTTTTCTTCTTCAGTTTTCTAAAACTAGTGTTGGGGTGCTGAAAGGATTCGTTCTGCATTGCCAAAAACTGCAGAGTGGATTAAAGAGGTTCAAGCCACAGACTAGCCTCTTTGTGCAAGGCCAGAGGATTTTATTATTATTATTTATTAAATTTGTATCCCACCCCTTTAGCATTCCCTATGCTATGCTATTTTACTTTCTTGGGTTCCACGATCACTGCAGATGGTGACAGCAGCCACGAAATTAAAAGGCGCCTGCTACTTGGGAGAAAAGCCATGGCAAACCTAGACAGCATCTTAAAAAGCAGAGACTTCTCTGCTCTCTGAGGCTAGTATAGAGTTTCACTGGCACCTCTAGACTTATGGGGACCCAAAGACCTACCAATTCTCCCTCCCTTCCCATCATTCCCCATCATTTCCATACCAATTTCTATATACACCTTTTTCATATGTGTCCCTCATGGAAGTTGCCATCTGATGCTGCGGTAACTGAATGCACAAATGAATGGACATATGAGGTCAGCGTTTGGGCAACAGTATCCCGAAGGTTGGTCATATTTGCTAATGTTCCTAAGTTCCCAGAGTGGTGCATGCTCCAGTTATCTCCCGCTTGGACTACTGCAATGCGCTCTACACGGGGCTACCTTTGTAGGTGACCCAGAAACTACAACTAACCCAGAATGTGGTAGCTAGACTGGTGGCTGCTGGTGGCTGCTGAGACCACATAACACCGGTCTTGAAAGATCTACATTGGCTCCCAGTACGTTTCCGAGCACAGTTCAAAGTGTTGGTGCTGACCTTTAAAGCCCTAAATGGCCTCGGTCCATCCAGTATAACTGAAGGAGCATCTCCACCCCCATCGTTCTGCCCGGACACTGAGGTCCAGCACCGAGGGCCTTCTGGCGGTTCCCTCACTGTGAGAAGCCAAGTTGCAGGGAACCAGGCAGAGGGCCTTCTCGGTGGTGGCGCCCGCCCTGTGGAACGCCCTCCCATCAGATGTCAAAGAGAAAAACAGCTACCAGATTTTTAGAAGACATCTGAAGGCAGCCCTGTTTAGGGAGGCTTTTAATGTTTAATTATTTTATTTTATTTTTCTGTTGTAAGCCGCCCAGAGTGGCTGGGGAAACCCAGCCAGATGGGCGGGGTATAAATAATAAATTATTACTATTATTAATTAAAGAAACAGAGCTACAGTGAAATTTGTTGCACAATAAATGCACAGCCTCCCCCCCCCCTATGTAAATCCAGTTTCACTTCTTTCCTTTTGCAACTGATCCCGGGCACTACTCTTTCTGCCACTGCCTCTCGCCGTGTTGCATGCTTCATTTCCATGGGGGGGGGGTGGCGCTTATTGAGGGCATTTTTCCCCCTCTGCTTATCTTTTTACTGAGCCATCTGGTAGGTTTAGTTCTTAACCAATAAGAGCAGAGTGTGCAATATCTTTATATGTATCTCGTTAGTCACCCATCAGCTCAGGGCTGAAACCTGATGTAAGAAAACATGACTTACCTCCCCGACTCCCCAAATAGAAGACCTCTCAAATGAACACACTGTCAGTCTATGCTTTTTTTTTTTACTCCCCCCCAAAAAAATCTCATTTAAAAGATCACATGAGGACTGACAGGGTGTGGGATTGCGGTGAGATAATGTAACAAATCAAGAGTCTGTTCTATCGAATATCCCTATAAAGAGTTGTTATGCCTAGCGCAGGGCCGGATTTAGGTTTGATGAGGCCCTAAACTACTGAAGGTAATGGGGCCCTTTATATGTCCAGCTGTCCTTTGTCAACAACAAATTGTCACTTTTTTTTTGCATTGAATATATGCTATAGGGTAATTTATGAACCTAATAGGTCCATACCGTGTTTCCCCGAAAATAAGACACTGTCTTCGCTACGGAAAAAAAATTACACTTATATTTATTTTTCCCCAAGAAGACACACTATGGCTTCTTTTCTTTTCTCCCCCCCCCACAATAATTTTTATTTAGTTTTCCATATCCAATATCCAAATTCATTACTCATACACAACATTTTTCTTAACTTTGTATATACATAAATTTCTTTCAAAATACAAGAAAAGAAAAAGTAAAAAAAGCACACCAAAAAGTAGGGGGGGGGGAATAAAACATGACAAAAACAAGCTGGGTAATAAAAAAGAGAAGGAAAAAAAACCCATTTCCGTAAAACTGACATTAAAATGCAAATACTGAAATGTGACTTCCACCCTACCTTCATCTGCCTTTTTAAAGTCTTACTTTAACTTGCGCAGTTTAACGTTCTTTATGCATTAAATCATGAGTCCACTTTTGTCCATATTTTAACGATCATCTAAATTCCGTTTTCATACTTATGTCATTCCATCTTGTATACCATGTATGTTTGTCTAATTGTCTTATTTGGTCTTATTTGTTTTTGTCTTATATTTTGGAAACCTACATCCAGTTTTTTTCCTTTATATTTTTTTTTGGGGGGGGGCAAGATAGTGGGGCCCTAAGCCAGGAGTTCCCAACAAAATTTTCTCGAGGACCCCTCATCGAGCCGCTATTGTGACAAGGACCCCCATTAATTCCTAATCCTAAAATTAAAAAGTGAGAGCCAAATTAAGTCTTTTTATATTTTATATTTATACGTTTTTTACAGTTACAACAGAGTACTCCATCAGTATACAGTTAGTTTTAATTTTCAGTTCTTAATGAGATGAACCACTTTTTAACCAACGGTCCATTTTTAACTACGCGAACTGTAGCTTCCGCGAAAAACAACGCTTTGTTTACAAACACTACTGTTTTGCAAAGAGGCAGCGCGCGCCAGGGAGGAGGGAGGGGAATGGAGAAGACAGGGTATCTGCGCAGTAACACACAAATGAAGCTGACGCGCGCAAAGCATCTTGGGGAGGTGAGCGTTAGTAGAATGTGCGCGCTGCCTCTTTGCAAAATAGTAGTGTTTGTAAAGCGCCACCTAACGGCATACAGCAGAACTACTGCCTCTATCTAATTCTAGTTTTGCGCTAGACTCTGCTCATGCAGGAAGCGGCCAAAACAAACAATCTGTTAACATACGAAATATATTTAATATATATTTTAATTCTAATAGCATCTTGCGGACCCCTCTGGCATAGCTCGCGGACCCCTGGGGGTCCCCGGACCACCTGTTGGGAACCACTGCCCTAAGCTATAGCTTGTTTAGCTTATACGTAAATCCGGCACTGCCCTGGGGTCATTGTGAAGGCTCCTGCTTCCTCCAAGGATTTGGGGGGGGGGATACATCTCTCTGTTGATTCGCATTGGGGAAGGCATCGATCCGCTTGAAACACAAACAGATTTTAATTAATTTCCCCAAATCACTGGGGAAATAATTCCCTGTGATTCTGTCCTCATGAAAGGTCTGCCTGCCTCTCTGCTCCTTCCACTCTTGAAGCGTTTGGTGTTTTTCCAGTCAGGTTGTTTTTGTCTATTAGAAGAGGAAAAGCTTTTTGGACAGGCACAGACACAAAGCTAGTCTGAAGGTTAGGGAGTCCCTGATCCACTTGAGATGCCTTGTTAATAACATGGTCAGACTTGGAAATATGAGAGCCTTCCCCAAACCACCCTGATTCAACTCTTAAATTGGGGTGCACACAGCGTTGAGGCACTTCCCTACCTTTTAGTGTCAGTTATGACATCTGTGCTCATTCTGTTTGTCTTTCCTTATTCTCCTTTTTAGTGTTGTTCTTTTGTAGATCATTTATACCGTCTTACTGTGAATTCTTCATAGCTGTGTACAGATTTTTTTGAAGCTAAACCTGTCAAAGTCAAAATTTGTTTAAGCATTCCTCTAGACTCTTCTTCCTTTTCCAATTCTTTTTGTTACTTTGCCAGTTGATGATGTTCCTGCTTATCTTTCTCCTCAAGCTAGTGAGGCTGGTCCTATGCCTTCCCTTCCTTTTATCCTCAGAGGCCATAACTGGCTAAGTCTTGTTATTTTCAGCTGTCAAATATTGTCCAAATTGGGTACTTTCCTTCAATTAATTCCACTCTTACTTTGATTTGTTGTTTCATTTTTCTCTTGATTGACCAATTTGCAATGAGATCTTAGTCATTTCTCTTTATTGCCTATTTCCAATCTTCCTGTTCTGTTCTGCATTCCCCCCCCCCCCCATATTTCTTTCGGCATGCACTTTTATATAATAGTTTTTATTAAATTTTTGAATTTTACATCTTAAAATAAACATTCTATGTACTGTCAGATATCCAACAACTTTATCTTTCATTCCTGCATATTTTGTTATAACCATTTTAGTTCTCCACTTTTACATCACTCAAACATTAATTACACTGTTGATTTTATCTTAATGCTGCCAGCGTTTTCAGCTGTGTACAATCATTTTCCAAATACTTAATGAATATTTTTCACTCTTCTTTGAATATATGTTCTTCTTACTCTCTTATTCTGTATGTTAAACCTGCAAGCTCTGCATATTCTAACATCTTAAGTTGCCAGTCCTCTTTATCTGGGACCTCCCTCACTTTACATTTTTGGGCTAACAAAACTCAGTCTGTCGTTGCTGCATACATAAATAAATTTTGCTGACATTTAAGGACCTCAGTCTGAATTATTCCCAACGAAAAGGGCTTTTTGGGAAAGTTATTTTAAACATTTTTTCAACTCATTATAGATCATTTCCCAATATTCTTTTACCTTTATTCATGTCCACCACATGTGAAAAAAGTTGCCTCCATTTCTTTACATTTCCAACACATATCTGATTCTGTTTATACATCTTGGCTAACCTACTTGGAGTTAAATACCATCTGTGAATGATTTTCATATAATTCTCTTTCAATGAATAACATGCAGTAAATTTCAAATCGTTCTTCCAAAGTTTCTCCCAGAGGTTAAATCTACAGTGGTACCTCGGGTTAAGTACTTAAGTTGTTCCGGGGTGCCATTCTCACCCCAAAAAGTACTTAATCTGAGCGGCAATAGCGCGTTTGTGTGAAGCGCTGATAGCACACTTCTGTGCGTGTGCAAACTGCACAGGTCACTTCTGCGCATGCGCAAACCGCACAAATCATTTCTGTGCATGCGCGCTGTGGAACCCAGAAGTAAACACTTCCGGGTCTGCGGAGTACTTAAACTGAAAGTACTCAAACCGAAGCATACCCAAACCGAGGTATGACTGTATGTTGTGTCCTATATCTATTGCCCAGTGTGTCATTAAAGCTTTGACTAACTCATATTTTGTTTCCCATTCTAATGAAAAGCTATACACTTTGGACAATATCCTGTCCTCATTCTGTAATAATTGTCTTTCAAATTGTGAGCTTTGGTCCAGGAATCCATTTTTTATTTTTTATTTTTACTGTAACTTAAACAGCATATCATGTAGCTGATAATACTGTAACCAATCAGTACCTTGGCTCCTTATGTCTTCCAGTGGCTTCAGTTTGGGTTCCCTCCCTGTAAGGCCCAAGATATCCCTATAGGTCACCCATTCTTTCTGCATGCATTTTTTGATCTTTTCATCATTACTTTCTTTTTCTGTTTAAGATTCTTACCCTCTAATGTGGCGATAGTTAACAAGGTGCTTTCCAGATATACTGGGGCTCCACCTCCCTTTTTTCCCTGACCCTGGCCATGCTGGCTGGGGCCGACGGGAGCTGTAAACATTTAGAGGGCACCCGGTTCAATTATCCATTCTCTGTCTTCTGTTTATATATCATCTCCTCACCAGTCTCCACTTATGGAGAGGTCTCCTGTATCCTAAGGCTTCTGGGACACCCAGGACCATGGAGTTATCCATACGATTCCTTTATTTTGGCTTAAAGGTAAAGGTAAAGGGACCCCTGACCATTAGGTCCAGTCACGGATGACTCTGAGGTTGCGGCGCTCATCTCGCTTTACTGGCCGAGGGAGCCGGTGTACAGCTTCTGGGTCATGTGGCCAGCATGACCAAGCCGCTTCTGGCGAAACCAGAGCAGCACACGGAAATGCCGTTTACCTTCCTGCCGGAGCGGTGCCTATTTATCTACTTGCACTTTGACATGCTTTCGAACTGCTAGGTTGGCAGGAGCTGGGACAGAACAATGGGAGCTCACCCCGTCGCGGGGATTCAAACCGCCGACATTCTTTCTGATCAGCAAGCTCTGATTGCTCTTTGGCCTCCTCTGATTTTTAGTTTCATTGTTAGTGCTTTGGTTTTGTCCCATTCATTTCATGTGTTTTATTTAGGGCCTAGTTTTTATAATATTCTCAGCTTATAAATATATTATGTACCATGTGTCTGCATCAATTCTACAAATCTGTTGTGAGTCTATACTGAGCACAAGGACAGCTTTCAGAAAATGGGCAGAGGCGGAACGCCATCAAAGGGCTCGGAAATTCAATAGATTGCATTTTTTAAAAATCTTTTGGCAGAGATAAAGCCTTGCTGGGACTGTACATAAAATTCTCCAATATAATAAAGCAATTAAAGTGTCATTTCGGATAAACTCTGTTTGTTACTTTTGTTTTAAATGTGGTGGTTGTGCAATAAATTGTCAGAAGCAAATGTTTGAATCTGGGCTTTTATGACTGCATGGCTTTCTTTTCACTGATTATCTACCAGCCTCTTCCATTCTCCAAGAAGTAAGTGGCCTGTATGGCACAAACAAGAAGTGTGCATGCACACGAAAGCTCATACCAATGACAAACTTACCCTAGTTGCTCTCTAAGGAGCTACTGGAAGGAATTTTTTTTAAAATGTAGCAAAGGATGAGTTGATGAGTGCAAACAGAAGTCACTGACACTCATACCCGCAAGATGGATTCTTGATGTGGAATATTTTCTCGCTTTAGGTGCATGTTGGAATCTCAAGCTTCAGTTGTACTAGATGAACTGTCTTGTTCCCTGCGGTCCGATTACACATTAGTTTTCACATTAGGGCCAACTTGCTTGGTAAGGTGTTTCTATAACCATTGTACCTGAGGCAGTTAGATCTAGAGATACACAATGAGGTGTGGTATTAAGTGAATCTCTCTCTCTCTTGTTCGAGAGAGAGAGAGAGAGAGAGAGAACAATGTGTTCCCATCAATGTATTATTCACCTACCAAATTTTCACCTGCTTGTTTTGAAGTCTCAGTTGCTCTCCGCTTTCACATTTATTTGCAGGAAGACTCAAAAGGTTACAATTACAACAGCAGGTTATTCACATGTCAGGGGTTGACCCACATATTCTCTCCCTTCTCTCGCGTACTTGTTTATTTCCATTTAGCTTTCTAGACCGCTGTCCCCAGTGATTGTTTCTGGTTTTTGAGTGAAAATTTAAACATAATAAAAACATAAAGAGTTTTATTTAAAACATCTTCATTCTCAAACCAGCCGCATAGAACAACTGAAAAGACAGGATGATCAGATCAACTTGGTAGCGTATTAATTGCTGTATCCAGCACCCTGTTTCTCATCATTCCCTTCTGTGCCCAGTAGTGTCTGCTCATCCCTTTCAGGGGGAGGAGACCCCACTCCTCACAGTCATGGTTGACAGACAGGAGGAGTTTGAAGTGCAACAGATCCTGAGCTCTCGCTGTCATCTCAGTAGGCTTCAATACCTGATCCACTGGAAGGGTTGGAGTCCAGAAGATTATCTGTGGAAGGACACAGACAATATTCATGCCTCCCACTTAGCTGTGAACGTCATCCAGAGAAACCCAATTCCAATGACCAGGGTGTGTGGAAGCACTTGGGAGAGGGGGTGGTGTCAAGAGTCACATGGGCGCGTGACGGAGGGCATGGTCAGATCCTGATAAGTGAGAGGAGCTTGGGGAGATAGGTCTGGAGGACTCTGGGGAGGGTCCCAGGGGCATGAGGGTAGTGGATTTTGAACTCCAAAAGATGTCTGATTCCGATGAGAGTCCCCAGAGGTTAGGGACTGGAGAACCGCCCTTTGAAGGAGGATCTATCAAACTCTCAGAAGTTTGTGTCATTACCTCAGGCCCGGCCCATGGATGAGGCAAGGTGAGGCGTCTGCCTCGCGTGATGGAAGCCCAAGAGACAGTGCCCACCTTGCCTCCGCCACCCAGCCTGCAACTTCCACCAGCAGCAGAGAAGCCTACACAACACAGATAAGAGAGGTTGGGCAACGGCGGTGGGATGTGTGTGTGTGGTATGTTCCTGTTTTGCCCCAACTGGCGAAATGTTATGTGCTGCCCCTTCATAACCTCCTTTCCAGACACACACCTCTCAGCTTCTCCAGCCAAGGAGCTGGCTCTGGCACCTTCTTCTGTGACACAGGAGCCTCTCCATTCACGGAAGGCAGCTGAGAGTAGTAGTAGTAGTAGTAGTAGTAGTAGTAGTAGTAGTAATTTATTATTTATACTCCTCCCATCTGGTTGGGTTTCCCCAGCCACTCTGGGTGGCTTCCAACAATATATTAAAAACACAATAAAACTTCAAACATTAAAAACTTCTCTAAACAGGGCTGCCTTCAGATGTCTTCTAAAAGTCAGATAGTTGTTTATTTCCTTAACATCTGACGGGAGGGCGTTCTATAGGATGGGAGCCATTACCAATAAGGCTCTCTGCCTGGTTCCCCATAACTTCGCTTCTCGCATTGAGGGAATCACCAGAAGGCCCATCAGTAAATCTGATGCCAAGCCAACATCTGCTCTCCAGCATCCATGACCCTCCCCTAGCCAGCCCGCTAAAAGGAGTGCCCATTTACTTGCCCAGTCCCTGGCCGCTTCTCATGCTAAATTTTGGGCCTGCCCCATCCTCCCAAAGGAAAGTGTAGGGGGGGCATGTTGCTTATTGGTTCATTGGCTTAGCTTGTGCTAGCCATGCTTTTGACCTCTTGTGCAACTTGCCTTATGTACTGTTCTGATCTGAAAATAAAGGTCTTTGGCAAAAACCAGAGTCATGAGTCCCTGTTCATCATCAAATGAGGAAAGCCAGGACAAATCCTTGCAATCCCAAGATTGGCACGCTGTGTGGGGAAGAATTTTAATGTATTTATTTTATTACATGTATATCTTACCCTTCTAGCCTGATGGAACTCAGAGTGGCGTACATTAAGTTCCCAGGCACTGATCAGACCCAGACCTTCAGCATGGCTCTGTATCATGTGTCCCCAGCTCATCTCCTTGGACATGAAATGCCTTCTATCTGGCACCAGCATCTAACCACTGCACTCTCAAACATTTCTCACTACTGCTTTAACCTAGCAAGTCCTCCCTCCCTCCCATCGCACACCCATTATAGATCTGGCAGCTAATGGGCCACACATTCCACTGTATTTTATTACTAACAACTCAGGCTGCGAGGTGAAAAGGAGACTGGCTTCCATTGCTAGGTTGTAGCATACTTTGTGAACTTGGCAAGGCGTGTGTAAGAGATTTCTTTCCAACAGAATGACTGGTGTGGTGTGTGTGTGTGTGTGTGTGTGTGTGTGAGAGAGAGAGAGAGAGAGAGAGAGAGAGAGAGAGAGAGAGAGAGAGAAGGGAGGAATGAAAAGGAAGTAAGTATGGAGGTTGGTTTGCTTATCTGAGCAATCAGATTGCTCTGCCTCTAAATGTGCATTTGATTTATTATGTTTACCTATTAGATAGTGAGCTGAAACTATTTAAATTATCTGGCCAAGAAAAACACAAACGTACTCCCTCCCCCCCCCAGCAAGCTCTGAGTGCGTGTGCAAACATGAACAAACACCACCACTCTGAGCTCTACTTCTGATAATCTTTCTCCGTCTGCTTTTTATTATTTATTATTTAATGAGTCTGAAATGAACAAATGGCCTGCTTTAAATTATATCCTGTACTGGAGACCTGGGCATGCAACTTACTTCACTAGCTCCCATGCACCTTTAAATTAATTATGTGACCATCTCTTGTGTAGCAGGATTGTGGTTCAGGCCTCACAGGCAGATACTGGCAAGGCTATACAGATCACATTATTGCACGGATAAACTGTCCTTGAACATGTTCTCTGGTGATTTAGAAAAGCAAAGGGCCATTCCCCATATCCAAATTTCATTAACAGTATTAGTTCCCACCTTTGGCCTTAGTTTCTGAAGGGATAAATGATCTGGATGTGATTTCCCATGATTCACAGTGTTTGGGCAGTAGCTCATGATACTATTCCATTCTTTTAATGTCTGAGGAATTTAATAATGTCTAGATTTTTTCTGAATGACCATCCTGCTGTTGGTGTCTATCCAGCTTATGTTCCTTACTGCTACTAGCAAAAGAAAAAAGAGAGAGAAGGTGTCACTTGTTTCTGACAATCATTATAAGAAGGATGGACAGCCTGCTTCTGAAAGGATCTGCCATCGACAGTGCTCAAATTAGCGGGGAAGGGAAAGGAAGGAACCCACAACCCCCACTCCAGGGACTGGGCAGAGGAGGAATGGTGGAGACTGCCTCCCCAGCCTGACCCTTCCAGAGAAGAAGAAGGCAGTTCAGAATTACAACAGGGTTTGAGGGAGGTCACAGCTCAGAGGAAGATGAGGGGAAGAGTTGGGAAATAATGGGAGAGGAGGAGGAGGCAGAGCTGCAGCATCCGGCTGACACGTTATCTCTAGAAAGCATTCCAGAGCCTCCATCTCCCAGAACCCAGTGAGCCTTAAACGTAGGAGAGCAAAGAGTTCAAAGAAAGATGGCCCTGCCTTCTTTGACGAATGAAGAAGTGGGAGGAAAGGGTGTGTGTGTGTGTGTGGAGATTTACTCATAGGAGACTGTTCAGGATTTCCAGTGGGCTGGGATTGAAATTGTCTGTGATCCTGCCACTTAATTCACATTGAGTTTGCTCAATTTACATAACTGATGCACAATACAGAACCAAGAGAATTGGTTTTTATTGACGTGGAGCACGTTCCCTCCTTCTGTCTTTTCATGCAATGTACTCCGACTGTAAGCCATGGTTTTTGCTAGTTTTTGATGCCAGAGCAATATGAATCCATCAGTTTTGGAGGTTCATGGTTTTCTGTTGCTTCAGATTGTGGTCCTGCAGTGGGAGTATGCACAGCCCAGTCATGGTCAAAGTCTCCTCTCCCCGCCATATGAAATGCCCATATGCTAGTGGTGGATCCCAAGCTATCTTGTCACTGTCTTGGGTCAGCCTGTTGGTGAGTGCAATCCAGGGCTCTTGTGCCTCTTCCTTATGCAAGAATCTCTAGTGTTTGGCTTCCTTACAGAGGCCCAGATGGCACATTTGCATTAACTTTCATAAAAACTGCTACCTAAACAATTCCTAGGTTTAGTTAACACCTTGATATAAAGAACTTAACAGTGCCCCTCTGTTTCCCCATTTTTATCAGTCCATCTGGGACTTTGTTCACTAATCTATGCTTTGTGAAGGGATTTGGCCTAGGCTCAGGGCAGCTGTAGTTTGTTCCCACACTTGCATTCCTTATCCCACAGAAATCTTAAATGTTTTCAAATGCACAAAAAAAGGAAAAGAAAAGAAAAAGCAGTGGTGTCTGGTACGTGGATGGTTTTATGCTACTGTACATTGTATTTAAATTCTAACATTTATTACTAAATTTGCACCTATACCTATGCATCAACACATGCAAGTATTGCAGTGTGCAAGCCTCTTAGGGCCTCCTTTTCAGCCATGCACCTCCTCATTTGGGGCAATGCGTTAAGTGGCCACTCTAGTCTCAGGCAGAGAGTGCTTCCCATCACTGGGTACCTTGAACTGACAATACCAGGGATTGAATCCGACACCCTCTGTGTCAGGGAATGGTCGGAACAGCAAGACTGGGAAGTGTGCACTCAGTCTGATCAGCTTCTCTCCGAAGAGCATGAGGAGGGGGAAATTTCGTCCTCCCCTTGCCTACAACAGTCTCAGGAGGAGAGAGAGAGAGAGAGAGAGAGAGAGAGAGAGAGAGAGAGAGAGAGAGAGAGAGATGCCATACTGTTTGAGGAGGAATTGCCTAGTTACAAGATAGTGGAGGAGGACGGGGAGGTGAGAACGCAGCCTGCAGAGACCTCCCTGGAGAGTATAGGGGATCCTCCATCTCCATGGGCCCGTCGGTTCCTTCCTAGAACAGAGGAGGCAGAGGGGTGGGACTATTGGGACTTCCCGTTGGTGCTCAGGATGTTGTTGGGGACGAAAGAGGTGGGGCTCAGAGTAGCCAACGTCTCTCTTTGTGTGGAGACATGTCTTGGCATGCAACCGGATGATTGAATAAAAAGGACTATGAAATACGAACTGCTTGCTATTCTTGCCTTTGATGCTTCCGGAGGAGGAGAGGGGACTTTCCACGCCTGATACTCTGCATGCCAAGCAGGGCCACTCACCTATGGCCCCACTCCCATACTGCGGACAGGCAAAGAGCTATGAAGAGTTCAGGAACACCTCAGCAGAATGGGTATTATGTGGTTCCTGTAGTATGCCACAGCACTGTCTGTCTGTCTGTCTGTCTGTCTGTCTGTCTGTCTGTCTGTCTGTCTCTTTCTCGTGCACACACACTGCTGCACAGAAGGAATTCATTTCATTCCATAGTGCAAAAGATGTACCAGCAACAACACTCCGACTTTCCCCTCAGGACACCCAAACTTCTATGACTGCTACAATCTAATATGCTGAGAACTCAAGGATTATGAAAATCCTCTCATAACATGCCAAATCACCGTATGAATCTGTTAAAATATTATTCAGCAAGTTGGGCTGAACTCTGGGACAGCTTGGCCCATGTTGTCACTGTGTTATATAAAAGTGCCATCAATTACCTTAAAAAAAACCCCCACCAAACCCCCACCAAACCCCGGTCCGCCGCCACCTCACTCTTTCAGGAGCTTGCTAGGCCATAAAAGAGCACAGCTAACAAGAAGCTAAGCAGCTGTTTTTCTTGGCAAGGGCAGTTAGATTCCCCCCCTGCGTGTGGCAAATTCAGATGTAGGGAAACAAGAACATCCCATTGTTCAAGTGGGAGAGGGTTGCATTTATTGTGAGTGTTTGAACCATCTCCTTCCCTGACCTGAAAGTCTAAGAATTTCTCTTTAGAGCTAGGGGAGGAAAAGGTGGAAGCAGCACTTGTGCAAGATTGTTCCCCAAAGGGATGAGGCTGCAATGCAAGAACCAGCGTCAGACTCCCCCATGGGAAAATTATATAATTTGTGGATAAGACCTGCATGCTCCTAAGGCTTTGCTGGGGAAAGATGCTCTGCTGGGATCCTGTCAGTGGCGATTGGCACCAGGGATGGTGGAGATATTCATTTCCTGTAGGGCAGGAAAGGATGGGCATTGCCCTTTTCAACTGTAAAATGGTGAGGCCTTTGTTATGCTTTTGTAATTTGCACTTCCAGAAACAATATGCAAGCCAAAACTCAGCTGTCCTTAAAAACCGGCACTTCTCCAAATTTTGTGATGAAGTTTTCCAGCATTCTCCTCTTCCCCACAAATGTGTATAGCAGTGGAAAATATGCCTAGAAATAATAGTGAAAATAACAAACAAAAAGGAATTCTATTAGGGAAAACAGCTTGCAAAAACAGTTATAGTAAGAGAACTGTGCACTGAAATGCAGTCAAATGAAGATGAATTTAAAATTGGGAAAATGAGAGACACTGAGAGAAACTGATGTGGACAGATCCACCCTGCTTCCTAAATTTGCTACTGCTTCTGCTCACCTTTGTTTGCCCACAGGTATTTTAACATGGGTAGAAAAAGTGATACCAATGGCAGATCAAGGTAAGGAGGAGCCTGCTCATATCCCTCCTGTGGGAAGTTCAGCAATAAAAAAATAAAGAAGCATTCGAGGGAAGAGTCATAGCTCAGTGGCAAACTGCTTTGCATGAAGAGGTTCCTGGCTAAATCCCCAAAGTCTCCCCAGTGCATGGCTAGGAGAAACTTCCTGCCTGAAACCCTGGACAGCTCCTGTTGGTCAGTGAGACAATCGTGAGCTTAGATGGACCCAGTGGTCTGACAGGGTATAAAACAAATTCCTATCTCCCTTGCTCCTCATGCCCTGTTCAAATGCTTGCAGCATTCCAAGTGTACTGCTAAGGTTTAAAAGTATAAAACTGGACTGGGGGAGCAGGAGAGAGAAGCAACAGAACCAAGGCTGTATACTTTAAAGCCATAAATGGCCTCGGCCCAGTATACCTGAAGGAGTGTCTCCACCCCCATCATCCAGCATGGGGTCTAGCTCCGAGGGCCTTCTGGAGGTTCCCTCACTGCGAAATGTGAGGTTATATGGATCCTAGTGGGAAAGCACATTTCTGCCTTTGAATTATTCACTTTTTGCATGTGTGCAGAAGGAAGATCCCCCCATTTCTGCCAGCGTAGCTCTTCCCCCTGCCCTACACATTCCACAATCTCACAGGCTTCAACTGCTGCATTGCAATTTATCAGGGTTTTTTTTTTTAACAAAACCACAACCATTTGTAGGGTAGAAAAGAGGGCAAAATTACACTGTGTAAGGTTTGGGGGAAATTCCACCCCACCCCCCACTAGACATCCCCAGACATTTGCTGTTTTGATTATAGCTTATCTCCAGCAGTGCGCTTCACTTAAATAAGACAGTAATTGCTTGTTTCGAAGACATGTCATTATAATACAAACACGAGAGACGCACGTCATTTCGATGAAGAAAAGAGGAGCTGCGGAAAATGACTTCAAAGTCGTCTTCGAGCTCTCTCCCTTCTCCGAGAAGCCCACTGAAAATAAATCACTCACCCAAATTAAGTATGATGTTCCAAGCTCTTCTGATGTGATTGTCACAGAATCATAATGCGACATTTGCTATTCAAGCTGCAGCTACCAAAATGCTCCTGATATTGAATTGATTGCACCTCCTTTTACCAGCACAAATTTCGATTAAGAGCCCTTCCCTCCCCTTCTCTCGCAAGGTCCTTTCATTACCATCAGTCCAGACAGCCGTTTGCATCATTTAACCTATGTGCAGTAATAATGATACATAGCATTTGTATCATGCTTTCAAGTATTCAGGGTACTTTACATGTATTATTATCTCATTACAAACCCATATTATTATCCTCCACATTGCAGCAAGTAGAGGGGCAGGAAGGCCGAGGCGAAGAGAGTGGCTTGCTCAATGGCATCTGATGCATTCATGGCACAGGCGAGCTTTGATCCAGGAACTTCCTGTTTAACAGCTCAGTCTCTAAGGCACATGATCTCATGCAAACCACCTTTCAATGACAATGGATTAGGGCAGTGTGACACTTCTGATTCTTTTACCATCCTTAAAAGTGCAGGAGAGCATCACAGACTCATGGACCTTCTCCCCCATCTGCCTCCCCTCACTGAAGTAAATACCTTGTCCCCTCATTTCCCATCCTTAACCATGGTTTGCTATTCCATGGGAACACACACCACCGTGGGTTGACATTAATTATAACCAAGGCTTGGAAGCAGGTCCCCAAGTCGGTGCTGTCCTTGTGAACATTTGATCCTGCAATAACATTTATGTAATATGAACAGCATGCACCAATCAGAACCCAGAAGTCATCCAGGGATTTGGAGCGTGATGTTGCCACCACTATACTGATGTCCCTCAGCTCTATCTCTCCATTCAGTCTGAATCAGAAGATGCTGTAGTGCCTGGAGGCAATGAGGACCAATAAACTATGAATGAATCATGACAAGATGGAGGTGCTGTGGATAGGCAGCTCTCATGTCTGGGAATTGGAGAAATAGCCTATTATGGTCAAAGGAGCACATCCCTTCAAAGAGCAGCTACAAAGAACTTGGGAGCAGTCTTTTACTCCATGCCATCACAGTGGAGTACCTAGCCTCTATGACCATTCCTGGACCGGAATAGTCTGACATACCAATAAGTAATTTATGCCTGGGTGGCCTTGTGTTTGAACAATGAGGGGCTGCCCTTAAAGATGGCCTGGAAGTGGTAGCGATTGCAGAATGCTGCTGCCCATTTAGCAGCTAGGGCAGACAAGATGGAAACATGTGACGCTGATCCTAAAAACACTGGGCTGGTTGCCTGTGTGCTACTGAGCCTGATTGAAGGCACTGGCACTGGCATCTAAAATCCTCAACAGCTCAGAACCAAATGATCTGCAGAAGAGTGCCTCTTCCAATAGCAGCCAATACTGAACCTTGTGATCAGTGGAGGGACTCTGCTTGATGTTCCCCCCTGACAATTCAGGGCATGAGGACATGCAACAGGGCCTTCTCTGCAGTGGCGCCTCATCTCTGGAATATCCTTCCAAAGATTTTCTACCTCACTTTAGATGTGTAGGCAGTTTTCTTTACTCAGGTCTTTGGACTGATCCAGCAGGCCTCTTCTTATGCTTTTATAGCTCAGCCCTGACTGTTTAGAAGTGTATCAGGGAGCATGTCAGTAGTTATGGGCACCTAATAATTGGACATGGAAGATATAGATCTCAAGATATAAATCTTGAGCTCTGAAAGTGGCAAACATACTTCTAGGACATGAAGTGCTCCTATGGTTCAGAGATGGGAGAAGTGTCTCTTCCAACATTTCCCCCCATCCACACATAAAGATACCTCGTTGCAGGTATTTAGAGATGTGTCTGTTCACTCATAAACCTGCATAAAGAAAAATACATGTTCAGAGTTGCATATACTGAATCAGGCCACTGGTCCATTTAGCTCAGTATTACTTATACACTGACTGACGGTGACTTCCCAGTTCCACCCAGCTCTGCATGCATCACTGAGCTAAGGCAGCCCTTCTGAGCTACCATGGAGCTGCAGCAAAGACCCTAGCACTGACACCATGCATCAGAAAAGGGAAAGTGCCCCCCCCCCGAAGTGTAAAATAATAATAATACAGTAGTAGAGCAATGCTATGGGGATTAACCTCACTGTTCACCATCTCTGCTGCTTGCTCTATGTGTCTAGTATATGCAGCTACCTTCTTTCACAGGGTACTCCTCTGATGTTCCTGGAAGATAATTTGTGTAATTAATTGTGCCAACCTTTCATGTGGGAGCTGGAGGGAAAGAACAGAGAAAGGGAAAGTGTCATGGCCTTCAGCATCCTCTTACGAGAACATATTTTCGGTAATCAGGGCATAAAGCTGCTTGGCAGTGACTATGGTTTTCGCTCTACCCTGCAGAGGCGGAAATTTTGCTGTGACATAATCTTCTCTGTTGAATTTCCTTAAAATGTACCTTTGAGCAGCACCGAAACAAAATCTATGCTATTTCTACGTTTGTGGTTCTATCGCTTTTACTTTCACATTTTTTTTGTTTTCAAGATGGGAGCGTTATAAAATCTGGAGTGACTGTTTTTAACAAAACCAAACCCTGAATATGAATCGGTTGCCCACGTTTTCCTATAGTACCAAAACAGAAAGGTACTAAACTTAATACATAGCAGTCTACAAATTAATTTAGAAGAAACACTCCTTCTTTGCAACAGGACAGATTGAAGAAATGTGATGATTCCACACCTGAGGACAAGAATCACTCTAGCCAGCACTCTCAGGATGGCAAGCAAGCAGGTGGTAGAGCAGTGGCAGAGCAATCTCCAGCACCCCAAGGTAGTGCTGGGAGAGACCCCCCACCTGAAATGATGAAGAATTGCTGCCATTCAGCACGGACAGGACTGAGTTAGATGGACCAATAATCTGACTCAGTTCTAGGTAGTTTCCTGGGTCCCTATACGCATACCCTCCAACATTTCTCTGATGAAAATAGAGACATCCCATTCCATAATGATAATTTTACTATTTATACCCCACACATCTTACTGGGTTGCCCCAGCCACTTTGGGCAGCTTCCAACATATATAAAAACATAATAAAGCATTAAACGTTTTTTTAAAAAACCTTCCCTATACTGTACAGGATTGTCTTCAGACGGCTTGAGACTTGGATAACTCCATACCCTTCAACATTTCTCCAGTGAAAATAGGGGCATCCTAAGGAAAAGCAGGACATTCCAGGATCAAATAAGAAACTGGGATGGCTTCTCTGAATCACAGGCGTCCCTGGAAAATAGGGACACTTGGAGGGTCTGTATATATTCAAACTTCTGCCAATTACAACTAACGAAAAAAAATGGGTTTCGGCCTTCCCGGCTACTTTTATGTCATCTCCAGGTCTTTATGCTGCTCCAGGTCTGAGAAGGCCCTTTTGCACACTGCCTTTGGTGGGTGAAAATCACATAGCTGTTTAGCTTTTTGACATCTGCTAGGATAGCATTCCACAGGGTGGGTGTGTCTACCTAAAAGGCCCCTGGCTGGTACCCTGTAACCTCTCCTGTTGCAATGAGGGAACTGCCAGAAGGCCCTCAGAGCTGGATCTCAGTGTCCAGGTTGAACAACAGGGGTATAGATACCTTCAGGTATACAGGGACGAGGCTGTTTAGCACTTTAAAGGTCAACACCAACACTTGGAAGTGTGCTCAGACACGTACTGGGAGCAGATGTAGTTCTTTTAGGACCTGCGTTATGTGTTCCCAGTGGCCACTCCCAGTCACCAGTCTAGCTGTTGCATTCTGGATAAGTTGTAGTTTCCAAGTCACCTTCAAAGTTAGCCCCACATAGAGTGCATTTGCAGTAGTCCAAGCAGGAGATAACCAGAGCATGTACCGCCCTGGTGAGACAATGTGCAGGATGTTCACAGTCATAGCAGGGTCCCTGTGTGATAGCATACTTCCTTTAATGGTTACTCCAGCCCTGTAAAATCTGAGCAGCTGTGGTTCCTAAAAATTAATTATTCTTTTGCCGTAGGAGAATTGCTGGTTGTATGCGAGTTGCATGGAGACAAGGGAGAATGAAATGATTTTGTCCAAGCTGCCTGTATACTCTCACGTATCCAGTTTAAACAATTCAGCTGTATTTGTGACCCATTTCAGTAATGAAACATTCATGCCAGACTGTGGAAATGTAAAATACACACCCTGCAGAAAAATGTGGTTAGTATCCAGGACCGATAAGGCAGATGGCTGTGAAAGTTGATGATGAATTATCTTAACAAAAAGAGGAAGGCAGCCAACTGTTCAGGTGGTTGATTTATTTAATGTTATCACAGCCTTTGCTAAGGAACTCAGTTTGCCATGTTTGGCTTGTCTGCACATCTCCCATTTTATTTTATTTTTAAATGTGTAAGATAAGGCATGAGTCACAAAGGCTGAAGCTATAGCAATGGATAGTATAGGGATTACACTATCAGGTAGGAGGAAATCACTATGTGGTTGATGAAAGGGGTTAAGTCCCCTTCCCTTAACCACTGGTCAATTTCCATAATGAAGTTTCCATTGGTATTGTAATAGAAGATCTGGGGCCCTCTTTCATCATCCCTAGCAGTGTTGGGTACCAAGAAGAAGAAGGTTTCAAGCCGTGAAATGTGCTGGCTAGTTAATAAAGTGAAAAAACAGGTCAACAAGAATAATTTTTGTGGCGGTACCCAAGAATAATTTACTACATGACAGATTTAGAAGAGAAAGTGACAAGACGCCAGCTCATCATTCACCTGCTCATCCTCCACTGTGATACTGAAATATACTCGGAGTCGAGAGTGAATTTCATGCTCTTTATTCAGCTCATATTCATCAGGGAGAAGAAGAGAAGACGAATGGCTCTTTTCCCAAAACCATCTGCTTATATACATTATTTACACAATGGGCCTTGCGTGATTGGCTACTTCAGGGCTACACCTGTGGGCCAATTATATTGTGGATTGACTTCTGCCTGCAGCCTGATTGGCTGCTCCTACAGGCCAATCAGGTAGCAGATTCACTTCTGCCAGCCGCCTGATTGGCTGCTCCAGCAGGCCAATCAGGTTGCGGATTCACTTCCACCTGGAGTTGGATTGGGTAGCTCCCGCTGATTCTGAATCCTATTGTTCTAGGATTCAGCTCAGTACATAACAGATACATAAAACAAAGAAGTTAGTCTCTGCACAAAGGAATAAGCAGACACAAATCTGGCATGTGACTAAAGTTGGAACAAGCAGAGGCATGTCTGCATCCATCACTGGTCAAACGAAGGGAAGGAGGGAGGGAGAAGCAGGAAATACTACGTGTTGCTTCCTGTCTGCCTATCAGCAATACAGCTCTGTAGTGTTAGCCCCTTCTCATGCTAACTAGCAAGAATATGCATTGGTTATGTTTAGCTGCTAATCTCCCACAACATTAACCACAGAATCATAGATGGAAACAGATCACATAGTCAAGCAGGGGTGGGGAATTTCCTGTCATAGCTGCCAAGTTTTCCCTTTTCTTGCGAGGAAGCCTATTCAGCATAAGGGAATTTCCCTTAAAAAAAGGGAGAACTTGGCAGCTATGCTTCCTGTTGTTGTTGTTGTTGTTGTTGATGATGATGATGATGTTAAATGTGACCTTCTAGAACTCTTCCCAAACCATACCTAAATCTGGTTATACTCTAAATATAAGTATTTTGCCTGCATAGTTTTTACTGCTACTGTTGCTGTGAACCAATGAATGATTATAAGAAAATCTTATTTTTGATCTTATTCCTCAGATTGTTGCCTGAGGCTTTACTAAGCAGGGTAGAAGCCAGCTTACTTGCTGTGCTCTAAACCAGTGGTCATCAACCCCCGGGCCATGGACCGGTACCGGTCCGTGGATCAATTGGTACCGGGCCACCCAAGGAATATTAAATACAATTAAATTAAAATTATTAAATCAAAACAATCTAAATAAAATATAAACAATCAACGTCCCCCCCCTCAACGGGCCGCAGTAAAATTACCAATTGTTGACTGGTCCACGGCGATAAAAAGGTTGGGGAGCACTGCTCTAAACTACCGAACCTATTGGTCTTGCCGACCGGAAGGTCAGTGGTTCAAATCCGCACAATGGGGTGAACTTCCATTGCTCTGTCCTAGCTTCTGCCAACCTAGCCGTTTGAAAGCACACCACTGCAAGTAGATAAATAGATACCGCTGTGGCAGGAAGGTAAATGGCATTTCCATGCACTCTGGCTTCTGCCATGGTGTTCTGTTGCACAACAGATAGCTTTCTGGGTCATGTGGCCAGAAATCTGTCTGTGGACAAACATTGGCTCCCTCAGCCTGAAAGCGAGATGAGCTCCAGAACCCCATAGTCGCCTTTGACTGGACTTAACCATCCAGGGGTCCTTTACCTTACTTCATAGCTGGACTTAGTCAACACAAGGTTTTGCAGCCCATTTCCTATGCTTTTAATTTTGAAACTCTGTTCCACCCACACACATGGGCACCTAGAGCAATAAATGGCAATTAATATATCATTTCCTACCAATTAAAACCCATCCCACAAATGTCAAGGTGCTTAATATGTGAATAGGTGAGTTTGGTTAGAAGACTGGGGAACCTGCACACTTTTGAAGGGGGGGTAAGGGGTTCTGTGACTATTGCTCTTCATCAGCCTATATGGTACCATCTGAGAATTTAGCAGATGATGCTATGCTCACCTGACTCTTCTTTCATGTTATCCACTCCTAGCCCAGACCTAGCTTCCCTAAGGCCAGCTTTCTGCATTGTCCTCACCCCTTCCCAGATAAGAGCAGGTCTTCCTTCTCAATGAGAAGTGAGCAGTGCAACAGTATATATTATACTTGCGACATTTAGAAGTTAGAGAACTTTGGCGAGCAATCACAATCCATGGCCAACAAGAAATGAGAAACTCTCACCTAACAGTTGCATACAAGAACTCTCTGGAAAATGCCACTGGGTAATGAGAAAAGAAAATGCGCCATGTCCTCTTCGTGCTTAATGATATGCTCTACTTGACATTATTAAAGCACTTAGAGGAACCCTTGTGCCTCATTCTCTGCCTGCATTTTATTTAAACAACTGCAGACAGCAATGGGCTTTAGTGCTCGCTCGCAGAGGATTTGTTTTTAGCAAATTGCATCCTGAAGAGAGTACTAATCATGCTGACATGCTCTCCAGAGAGGGAACCCATTTAGAAGCGTACGTAGGAATGCCTGGTGACTCTGCTGGTTTAATTTTGCATTAGTGGGCTGAGATCACCAGGCATTACACTGATTGGAGGAGATTCGCTGCCTGCGCTGCTCCCAGGTTTTGCTGAGTGGCTTGATGGGCAGGGAGATTTACAGCGAGGATTTAGAGGAGGCAGTAATACACTGCCTTCCGGTCTTGAGCCTACAGAGGAGAAGGTAAAACTGAAAGGGGGGGGAGGAGATGTGAGAGTCAATAGGATGATGGTCCGGGGGAAGGTATTTTTGGTAACAGAGTGTTCCATCTCAAGTACATGAATTATGGAAGGATTTTTAAAAGCATGAATGAAGACACTGGAGTATTAAAAATGAGCACAAACCTTCCAACTTTTCACGGATGAAAATGTCGTTGCAATCCTATACCCACTTACCTGTCTCTGTAAGCATAAACTCAATTGAGAAGAAGAAGAAGAAGAAGAAGAAGAAGAAGAAGAAGAAGAAGAAGAAGAAGAAGAAGAAGAAGAAGAGGAGGAGGAGGAGGAGGAGGAGGAGGAGGAGGAGGAGGAGGAGGAGGAGGAAGAAGAAGAAGAAGAAGAAGAAGAAGAAGAAGAGGAGGAGGAGGAGGAGGAGGAGGAGGAGGAGGAGGAGGAGGAGGAGGAGGAGGAGGAGGAGGAGGAGGAGGAGGAGGAGGAGGTTTGGATTTGATATCCCGCTTGATCACTACCCGAAGGAGTCTCAAAGCGGCTAACAGTCTCCTTTTCCTTCCTCCCCCACAACAAACACTCTGTAAGGTGAGTGGGGCTGAGAGACTTCAGAGAAGTGTGACTAGCCCAAGGTCACCCAGCAGCTGCATGTGGAGGAGCGGAGACATGAACCCGGTTCCCCAGATTAGGAGTCTACTGCTCTTAACCACTACACCACAATAGGCATATACAGAGATGATTGTACTGCAGCTCTTATACCATGCACTGCTGTTCTTTATAACATATCACTGAAGACACTTTTCTAGCTGCTGCGTGTGTTTTCTCTGGAATTAACTTGCTCTTTGCTGAAGATGTGGAATTCCGGGGAAAACACACTCCTACAACACCTCCTGCAGTTAGCACTTCTAATAGACATTGGTCATGTTGCCATGAGGATGGGCAACATGTGGCCCTCTAGATGTTCTTGGAATCTAAGTCCCTTCTGCCTCAGCCAGCAGGATCAGTAACAGGGATCATGGGACTTGTAGTCCAGCAACATCTGGAAGGCCACAGGTGCTCCATCCCTGGCGTACATGAATGTGCAGCGGAGGCAGCATGAATCTACCCTTCAACCCCACCTCTAGGTGAGATGTGTAATTTCTACATACCTGGCAGTGGGGCTGAAACCTAAGAAGGCGAGTTCAAGTAAACGAACTCTTAAGAATCCCAAAAGGAATTCCAGCTGTGCAAAATGAACAACAAGTAATGTGATTTTCCAGGGACATGTACTGAGAAATTGGGATTGGTAAATAGAGGCATTTAGAGCTTATGGATCCAATCACAGTCTGAACGATGTTAATGGCAAAGCTCAGCATACCTTCAGTTTTTCTCTAGTTACTGGAGAGGGGTGAGTGAGAGAGAGAGAGAGAAGTGAGTTTTAATTTGGAGGAATTCAAAATACATTAAAAAAAACCTCACTACATTTTTGGCTAGAGCTTGAGCCTTTGAATTTGGGCCTGGCCTCAAATGAATTTTGACCCCATCCCTGCTGATAGTCTCCCTGCCAGTTTCCCTTTTCTCCTTCCAATATAAGCAAACTTGCCTTTGAGAAGCAGTGGATGAACCAGGAAGTGCTCATGTGAGGGTGGGGGGATGTCTTTTCCAACTTCTCCTTAACCTTTTCAAGACGATCTAGGGGTGAATGCTCTCTCACTAAAACCAATGGAACAGCTTCTTCTTCTTCTTCTTCTTCTTCTTCTTCTTCTTCTTCTTCTTCTTCTTCTTCTTCTTCTTCGTCTCCTCCTCCTCCTCCTCCTCCTCCTCCTCCTCCTCCTCCTCCTCCTTCTTCCTCCTCCTCCTCCTCCTCCTCCTCCTCCTCCACCTCCTCCTTTGGGTGACTGAAGGCTAAAGTATTTGGAGTAGAGACGACTGGGCGTATAAGACGACCCCCAACTTTTCCAGTTAAAATATAGAGTTTGGGATATACTCGCAGTATAAGAAATACGACCCGGCATATAAGACGACCCCCGACTTTTGAGAAGATTTTCCTGGGTTAAAAAGTAGTCTTATACGCAGGAATATACAGTATTTCTTTAGTTATTTCTCTCCCAGCTCCCATGGATCAGTTACCCCCACAGAGCAACAGAAAGATAGAAAGTGTGCATAATTTGCTTGTCCAATGCAGTAGAATTAACCTGAGACTTAAAGAGCACATCAGCCTGATGGAGGAACTGGGGGAAAGTATCACTTGCTCCTTCAATTCTGTGTAATTTTCAAGAGAGAAAGTGGCAAACACCCTCCCCACACCATGAATGAGGGGACAGCCAGTAGGAGGTCTCAGGGGCTTCTTGGGCACTGACAAACTTCAAGGGCGTGATTGCGCCCACCAGCGCCACTTTGGCGATCCCTGATCTGGAGTGATAGAAAAGCTAATTTAGAACTATCTTGTAAAAATGCCTCTTTGGAAGAAAAAAAAAGTTTCATCACCATGGTTGGAAACAATATTTATGATGGCACAAAGCATCTAAACAAAGCGCTTGGTAATTCAAACCAACTGCTGATTTTAAGGTCCGTCCATTCCTTTTTGGCACTACATCCAACTGCAGTCTTGACTAGTTTCTTTTAGCTCTGGAAAGACAAAAAAGGTTTTGTGGGGGGGGGGGATTGAAAGGGGAAGACAAGAATGAAGGAATTCTTACATTGCATGAGTGTGGTTTAATAGTGTGTGCTATTTGTACACATCAGTAACTGGGGAAGTTAAATCATTTTTGGATACAAATTGCTGTAGATGCTTCCAAAATGCCGTTGAACTCAAGTCTTTAAAGTGAAAAAATCTTCACTGCCTGTTATTACAAGGACACTCGCCAGCTGAAACCAGTTTCTCTCAGGATTTTATTTTTATTGCTATTTGTGCCACGCTGTCTAAGAACCTCATGTGTGTGAAGCTTCCATTTTCTTTATTAAAAGCACAGGATGTATTCCATGGAAGACATTGTACTAAAGGCAGGTTCTCAAGAGCATCTCTTTGGGTGTAACCCTTCCTTCATAAGCTTCGGCTCCTGTTTGTTCATATAGGATGCTTTCTTCCATGTGTGAACATCACAACCACTCCTGCATTATTATTATTATTTCATTTATGGAATGCTTCTCATGAAGCATCCTCATGAAAACTTATACAGAACAATTGTGTGTGTGTGTGTGTGTGTGTGTGTGTGTGTGTGTGTGTGTGTAAGAACAATATTTAAAATCAATTCAGATCCAGTACATATATACCAACTGGGATCTGTTTTGTTTTTTAAAGAGCAAATATTCAGACAACACAGTATCTGAACAACAACAAAAAACATACTTATTAGGAATGTATAAAAATCGCCTCTGGTGGTTTGCTAACCTCGTATGAACTTTTTTTAAAAAAATAAAAAAGATAGTTCTCAGTATTCCTCCAAAAATATGCCCAAGCAGGAACTTTCAACTTCTGCATGACGTTTCCCCAAACTAACCCCAAATACTTCACCACATGCAGAATCTAGTGGCAACTCCATGTGGCAGTTATACTGTGCTTGTAGCTGGTGAAAATCCTCATAAAACATAGATTCCAAACCCCTAACTGAACTTTTTTCTCTTGGTATTTGGCTGATATTGGCTCTAGGGAGGTTTCATGAAAGCCACCCCTTTCCTTACAAACAAACAAACAAACAAACAAACAAACAAACAAACACCTTTCCACTGCCTGCTGGTAATCATGGCATCAGTGATCATGATCCTCACTGCATTGTCCTCTTGATTTGTCTTCAGACATCATTGCATCAACAAATTTCATGGCTATGGGAGGTTATCATGATGCCAACTCAGAGTGAGGCCAATGCTTCCTGGTGTCATATAGTGGGGAGTGGAATCTCTGTTGCCAACAAGTGCAACAGAGCCTTCTGAAAACTTGCCCAGTTAGTAGAAGACATGGTCTGCAGCCCGTAAAGAGGGTGGCAAAATTCGGCCATTCCATCTAAGCTCTATGATTGAGGGGTCTGTCATTAGCTGAATCTGCAACTGCATAAGTTGGGACACTTGATTCCTGCATTGCAAGAAGTTGGATTAGATGAGCCTTGGGGTCCCTTCCAACTCTGTGATTCTATGATTTTTCTTTACATTAGAGTAGGTACCCCTATTGTCTTTGTCGATGGACACCATCTTTGTCCTAGACAGCATCTTAAAAAGCAGAGACATCACCTTGCCGACAAAGGTCCATATAGTTAAAGCTATGGTTTTCCCAGTAGTGATGTATGGAAGTGAGAGCTGGACCATAGAGAAGGCTGATCGCCGAAGTATTGATACTTTTGAATTATGGCCTACTTTTCGTTAAAAGAAAATGATATGAAAATGATGTACCGTTGGTATTTGACACCAGCAAAATTGCAAAAATGTATAGAACCAGTTCGAATGTGTGCTGGAAATGTAAAAAGAAAAATGGTACTTTTTATCATATGTGGTGGTCCATGCTTTCTGGGAAATGATATATAACGAGTTGAAGAAAATGTTTAAGATAACTTTTGTTAAAAGACCAGAGGCTTTTTTTGTTAGGCATCATAGGTGAGAAGCTACCAAAATAAAATAAAAGACTTTTTATGTATGTAACAACAGCAACGAGGATGCTTTTGGCCCAGAGATGGAAAGAAGGAGAAGAACCAACCAGAGAAGAGTGGCAGACCAAGTTAGTGGAATATGCGGAAATGGCAAGACTGACGGGAAAGATCAGAAACCAGGAAGACCAAGTATTTTTAAAAGACTGGAATAATTTTTTAATATACTGTATTTGAAAGACCACTGTAAACAGGAATACAATGACACTTGCAAAGTAACCTGAACTTAGGTTACCATGATTATATGGTAATAGGAAAAGATGCAGGAATAAAATTTAGAAATGGAACCAATGGAGGGAGGGAAGGAGGTCTAAAGGTTCGAAAGAACCTCTTTTTATTTTTGGAATGGTTATATTTGTTCTGTAAAACTAATAAAAAACTTTTTTATTATTTTAAAAAAGAATATAGGTTCCCCATCAGCCCTTATCTGGATGCCACATTTCACAGCTGTGCATATTCCTGCCTGCATACTGGCTCTTGGAAGCCTTCCCAGTTTCCTGGCACATATAATTTTCCAGTGCTTGCCTCCAACAGCGTACGTTTTAACAAAGAGCTCATTTTTGTGTGTAATGCAGCAAACCTTCCTACAATGGATCCATATATGTTGAACTCTTCACAGATTGGTTCACTCCACCCACAACCAAGTTTGGCTACTGAGTGGGTAGGGAAGTGCTGTGCTGGTGAACCCCTAAAGCCCAGATCACAGGGCTGCCATTTAAGCCTTCAGCATCACTTATGAACTTAGGAGACGTGTATCTACAGAAGATAGGAGGACAGATAGGTTAACCCCAGCATGGTGCTCAGAAACTGTATGGAAGAGATATGAACAGAGTATGTCCAATCTTGGTCCAATCTTGGTGTGTTTGACCCTTTTGGATATACTTTAAGCCCTCGTCGCTGGGTATCTAAGCAGCCGCTTACCTGGGTTACCTGTCAGCTGAAACGTTTATCAAAGGATCTGCATCCAGTGTCAAAATATTTGGAAGTTAGGCAGGTAGTAATAGAGAGAGGACCTACAGTAAGTGTAGGAAAAGTGCTGTTGTTGGACTACAATCCCATGATCCCAGGTACTACTGCTGGCTGGGGCTGTTTAGAGTTGTTGTCCAACAACAAATGGAGGATACCATACTGTCTACCATAGAAACCTGGTGCTTGCCAGATGTCATTGAACTACAACTCCCATCTGCCCCAGCCAGCGTGGTCAGGGATGATGGAAGCTGTAGTCTAACAACATCTGGAAGGCACCATATTGGGGAAGGCACTGACTATGGAATCCTCCTAAGACATGTTAACCAAGTCCCACCATTACTATCAGGCTAGGTGTGTCCTGTTTATCTGAGCTTTCAAAGGTGTGTAAGATGTCTGAGTGGGATTAAACTAAGTTGTGGTGTGAGTGGAGTGAGGTCCACTCACATTACTGGACTTCCCATCTCTCTTCCCCACATATGCCCCTAAATCTACTCTGGTGGGTTTGGGGAAACCACCACAACAGCTTTAGTGGGTACATGTGGGGGGAGAAGAGGAGGGGGATCCTGTTGCACAAGCGGACCTTGTTCCCCACACAAATACTCCACTTAGCACTACGCTGAATTCTGCCCTCTGCTGTAACTGCATCCATTACATTTCTTTCAATATTTTATACTGTAGAGTCACCTGGAAGCGGGAACCTTTCTAACTTTTCACCACTAGACAAATTTGAGGCAGCTTTCTCAAATCAATGATAGCTCCAGCCATAGCTGTCAAGTACCCTGTTTTCCCTGGGAAACCCCCATATTTTCTTACCGTTTCCCGCAGGTGTCCCGAATGGCAAAATACCCTGTATTCCCCCGGATTACGGAGCTCCTGCTGGCGGCCATGTTCTTCTGGTGCCGTGCCGGCGCCGGAAGTCGCTTCTACGCACTTCCGGACATGCGTAGAAGCGACTTCTGGAGCTGCAGACATTTTGGAAATGGGCAGAGCGGCGTGCGACGGAAGACCCTTGCTTCCGTCTTATTTATTCTACCTCTCACTTAATACAAGAACTAACAGGGATGATCTGGGGTAAACCGAGCCTCCCCCTATTGCTCCCTATAGCCTATCCTGTATTCCCTCATGCACTCGAGGGTTTTATTCTTTTTCTTCTCCTTTTATACAAAAGAGAGTCCTCTTCCAGCGCAAACGTGACCAGGTACCTTTTAAAGTTCAGGGCTATATCTGAGACTATCTCTTGTGTCCACAGTATAGGGAGTTCTGCCTCTAGAAATCCCTTTCTGTAAAAGCTTGCCTCTCCCCTGAGGTAACTTTATGACACCCTGGGTGTGTCTGCCTGGCTCACCCTCCTGGTGCACCTCAAAGATACAAACTAACCGTTCCCCTCTCGAAGGAAGTGTTGTCTTTTTAATGGATGTCCTCCTAAATGAGTTTTCATGCACCTTGGCTGGAAAAATAGCACAGATGATTTTCTAATTGGCACTTTAACACTGGAAATTTTATTGCTCAAGAACGTAATGGTTGCTTTAAGGTTTCCTTTGTACAAGCTTAGTTTCAACAGTCATAACTTTGTTACTCATGTACTAGATAACCTATCGACTAACCTAGCCTAAATCTACTCTCCTAGACCTTCTTTTCAACCAGGCCCGGCTCACCCATTGACTCCAGTGGCGCAATGCACCATGGCACCTGGGCGATCAGGGGGGCGCTGAGGGGCGCCCCAGCAAGTGCGGGAGCTTTGCGGCGGCCTCCCTTTTTCCTCCACCAGCCACGCCGGGAGAGCAGGGAGGTAAGCGAGCAGAACAGGGGCACTAGGACCCTGTTCCGCTCTGCAGCGCCAGGGTCATCCCTCACCCCGGCGCTGCGTTTCATTGGTAGAGGCGACGCCACATGGCAGCACCTCTACCAATGAAACGCAGCGCCCTGTTGGCGGGAAGAAACCCCGACGGCCGCATCCTGCACTCACCCAGCTGCGTCTCTGGCCGGCGTGCGGAGCTCGGCAGGCGGGCCACGGAAATGGCCCGCGACACTCGGAGGCGGCCCGGCCGCGAGCAGCTCCTGCCGCGCCTCAGCAGCACCTCTTTTTTCCGGGTTGCTTATCCAGCAGCCTCCGGCACAGCACGGCCCCGCTGTGAGGTGCAGGGGCCGCCGTGAGGCTCCTGCCACCCGGCACGCCAGGTAAGAGTTTTCCTTCTTTTCTTTTTTTTAAGAGTGGGGGGGGGCGCCCGCCCAAGGGATCCCTGCACCAGGGCGCCCGAGGACCTTAAGAAGGCCCTGTTTTCAAACACCCTCACACTCCCGCTCCCTAGCACCCTCTCAACTGACAGAAACCACTGTCCCTTCTCTTTAAACATTCAACCATTCCCCTCCCCTCATGGAATGTACAGTCAGTCGACACGGAGTCTGAGTTAACCCTTGATGGGTCGGGTTGATAAGGCTATACCAAACAGCGTAAAAACGTCACACAGTGCCAGAAGTCGCTTCTACGCATGTCCGGAAGTGCGTAGAAGCGACTTCCGGTGCCACGGCGCTGCTGATTTTTCAATCCGGAACTTGGCACCTATGGCTCCAGCTGGTGGATCAGTCCAAGAAATATTCAAGATTTATCAGGAGATCCTAATATCCCTCCCATGTGGCAGTGCCATAATCAATCAGCCTCTTGCCTTGGGTGAAATATCCAGGCAAATAATGTTCTCCCTATCACCAAACAAGGAGAGAACCCAACCCCTATTTCCTTTGCATCCCATTGCCCAGCTGTAACTTCCCCAGTGGATGCATGTGATTAACCAACTAAGCATTATTGGAAACCAAATACATTGTTAACAAACCTAGCCTTTTTATCTCCACTTAGCACACAGTTTTGTGAGTGGTAATGAGCTATTCTGCTAAAAGGGCCTGAGGCAAAGTTTGGGAGATTGCACGTGTTATGTAAACACATTTATTTTGGGAACTTGAGGGTTATTTCGTGCTGCACTTAGACCACATTTGTTCTGGCTCCATAATGACCATTTGATTCCATCTGATAATGAGGGAGCGACAATGCAGCCTCCACTGTCAGTGAGTTTGTTTCTGTAGGAATGAGATGGAACAATGTAAGCTTTTAACAGCGTATAGTCAGGCTCTGTTAGGAGTAAATAAAAATTTATTCTACCACCCCCCTAAAAAGTTTCATGTTCTCAATTAGACTCAATGCACAAACATCTTGATTTACTTTTTAATCAAAAGGTCAAAACTGTTTGGCATCAGAGTCCTAAAGTTGTTGCAAAAAGAAAAAGAAAAAAAATGGATGCCATAGAACTGGAAAGGGGAACCAATGTGATCAAAGGGTTGGAGCACCTCCCTTACAAGAGAAGGCTAAAGTGTTTGAGGTTTTTTAGTTGAAAAGAAGGATGACTAAGTGGGAACATGATCAAGGTTTACAGAATTATGACTGTTGTTTTTATCCCTCTGTACTAAAACTCAGATCATCCAGTGAAGATGACTGGGAGAGGGTTGAGAATGCATTTTTTTCCACAATGTGGAACTGACTTGGAGAATTCAGGACCCCAAGATGTGCTGATGGTTAATACCTTAGGGGGAGAATTGGGGTTATCCCAAAAATGGTGCCACCCATCTAGCTGACATTGGGTCTGGAAGTCGGCACTTTCAGCTACTGACACCACTTGGACCTCCAGTGACAGAACTGGACCCAAGAGTACTTCCAGATTGTGTGCTTGCACCCAACCCTTCGTCCCACATATCATGCCTTGTCCTGTAAGCCCTCAGCTCACTGGGGGCATCTCAAACACATGCCTCTAGTTTTGTCATCAAATTGAAGCCATTCCCCAGGTTGTTGGCAAGAAGCATGAAGGTTTCTCTTAAAATCCTTGGTGAAGCATATGGCTTCCTTATGCCATGCCTCAGCTTTCCTACCTCCACATCCTTCTGACACCAAGCCATTAGCAACATGATGTCCTGTGCAAAAAACAGGCATTCTGAAGTTCATGAGAAGTAAAGCATTACAAGGATCAATAAGCCACCAGAGATTATGGAATGGCTCCACTTCAGTAAGATGGCATCCCTGTAGATCATCAACTTTGTATTTGTATTTTTTTTGGGGGGGGGCACCATTGTCTATGTAACAAAACCCATGTACAAGTGAGAGATAAAGACTTGAGAGAGCCCTGACATTTGTATAAGTACAAGAAAAAATGAGAGAGAGGGAACCCTAAGGCAATGAGGGGTGGGGGGAGCCCAAAACAGACTAACGAAGGCTGGGAGTCCTCAGTGGACAAGAAAATGGAATGGAGAGACTAGGTTCCTGTACAGCAGCAGTCCACACTGCAATATTATGGTGCAATCCCACCGAGAGTAACCCATAACCCCACTTCCCTCAAGTCCAGCTTCAAATGTAAGCACATAACAGATCAGATCAGGGCCAAAGAATACTGATTGTAAATGTGAGTGGTTCTTTAAATAATATGGCAGCTGCCTTCTCCAAGGTTAACAAGATAAATGATCCAATTTACTGTTGCCTGTGGATTTAAATTATAGTATAAGTTCATTTTTTCAAATGTCTTGGGGCACATCAAAAAATATTTGGATAAATGAAAGGTCAGATTTAGGGAAGTGCTATTACATATAGTCGCGTTGACAGCTAGCTCCTAGGAGAAGGATTTCAATAGCCAGCAAAATATTCAAGTGTGAATATTTTCTTTCCTTGCTGGGAACATGTGCATTGGGATATGTTAGAGCATGATTCCAGTTTCCTGACGTTTCCAAAACTCTTAATTTCTGCGCATTATCACTAAGCTTTCGCATGCTGTAAAAGCCACTTCCAGAAATATAGCAGAATATAGCGCTCATTTCTGTGTTATATGCAAATGGATTTTTTTTCAGAAGCAAATAACATGGCAATGAGTGCTAGACTTGCACTGTATTCTCCTATATTTCTGGGAGTGTATTTTACTGCTTGCAAAAGCTCAATGATAAGGCAGAAATTAACACAGGGAAATGGTGGATTTAGCTTCAGTAGGACAGGCAGAGACTCTAAGAAGCATTTAAGGAGATCCGCAACATTTACTATTAAAGAAGGGTACCATAGCTTTATACTGCTGCTCTGAATTCCTATCTTGTTGTTCTGTAATGTTATCAATTGATTTTGAGAGTAACAGAAATAAAATACAGATACATTCTCCCATGAAAGGGAGAAGAGGGCAATATGGTCTAGGGCAGGCATCCCCAAACTGCGGCCCTCCAGATGTTTTGGCCTACAACTCCCATGATCCCTAGCTAACAGGAACAGTGGTCAGGGATGATGGGAATTGTAGTCCAAAACATCTGGAGGGCTGAAGTTTGGGGATGCCTGGTCTAGGGTTTGACTTACAGATATAATACAAATCACACTTGATGTGGTTGTATGTATATATGTATGTGGGGGGAACGGGTTTTGTGGTTGTGTGAGTATAATTTCTGAGATTTCAAATTCATATTTCCACATAGAATTTTTCCACAGCAAACTTAGATTTTATTATTACTCCTGACAAATGCCCTCCGGCATGCTCCTAGAAACTACGTTTAAAATTTCTTATTACCACCTTTAGTTTGTCAACGGGGAAAATAAAATAAAGTTCTTCAAACTCCTCACCGCTCAATATTTGTGCCCCCGGGATTGGAGGTTGCTTGAGCAAAATCTATTTTGCTAGTTAATAACCATTAAAAGACCATAATTACTATACTTGAGACACATTTATTGCAACTTCAGTGTTGACCTTGTGACTTCCTTCCTCTTCCAGCTCAGGTTCAGTATAATATAAATATTTAACTTTAAGGAAACTCTGGATTCCTCAAAGTCTGGAGACAGCCCAGTAAACAGATGAAACAGCAACGGACGTGCAGAACTGAGTGAGTGGATGGAAATGAACAAGTGACCTGAGGGAGCAGATTCGTGTGTGCGCGTGAATATGATTTCTTACCTGACCTTCACCACTGAGTCCCGCTTGCATTTCAACAATGTACAATTCTAAAACAACTTAAGCTGTTCCAAATGGAACAGCACAGTAGAAATTCAGAGAAAGAGGTGCTTCCCACAAAACAAAACACCTTAACTGGCAAAGGCCAGGGTCAAGAAGTATGCATCCTCAGCATATGACAAAGGCTGCACAGTGTGCAGCATGTATCTCTGTGGGGAGGGAGTTCCACAATTTAGAGCTGCCACAGAGGAAGCCGTCTCCTGGGCTGCTCGCTGAGGATGGAGGAACAACCAAGAGAGCCCCCTCTGCACAACTCTTGATAAGGGCAGCAACCACAGAGATATTTGGGGCCTAGAACACTTGGGGCTTAAACATACCTGCCAAGTTGCTGTCAGAGAAATAAGGGACCGGGCCGGAAATAGCAGACCAGAAGTAGCGCTGCCGCCATTTTGGAACTGGGCGGAGCATGCTCAGAAGTGACTTTTGATGCTGCTTTGCCCAGTTCCAAAATGGCCGCCGCGCCAGAAGTCGCACTGCAGCCATTTTGGAACTGGGCAGAGCAGCATCAAAAGTCGCTTCTGAGCATGCTCCGCCCAGTTCCAAAATGGTCACCGCACCAGAATAAACCGGGGAAAAACAAAAAAAATCCGTTTTTTCAGCTAGGAACAGCTGGAAAAACAGGGATTTCCCAGGGAAAACGGGAGACTTGGCAGCTATGGGCTTAAATCATTAATGCCGAACAACTTTGCTTGGGCCCAAAAATGAACTGGCCACCAGTTCAGTTGCACCTGCTACTATGCACCGTGGCATTGGTGCGTGCATGCGTATTTTCCACTCCACCTCAGGAAGCAAAACATCATGGGCCAGCCTGCCCTCAGAGTTGTGCTGCCAGCCAGAGTAGGTGATGCTGAACTAGCTGAGCCAATGATCTGACTTGGTAAGAGGATGCATTAGCAGAAAACATTCTCAGGGTTTTTGCTTTTTTTTAAAAAAATCACTAGTTTTCTATGGGAAGTTCTGGGTGGGATTAAACTAATGAGTCCTGCCAGCCGATGTCCTGGATAAGGACATCCACTTGAGCAACGGGGATTTCCCCTCTCTCTTCTTCCAGCATGCCCCCCCCCAATGCTCCCAAAATTGGTTTCTGGAGGGGGTGGTGTCTGGAGAAACAGCCCTGTCTCTGTACACTGCATGGGAGGGAATCGTTCTATCAGACAAGCCCAAATGCTGATGGAACAATCGCCATAGCACAATGTTGAATTCCTCCCACTGTACCCATCAAATATAAGAGAAGAAGTCTTGTTCGTGTATTAAAGAACATTGGGGGGCATTCCATGAAATATTAGATAAATGAAGATGCCCACACAAATGCTCTGTGTATGTGGGAAGGAAAGGAGAAGAGTTGGCAGGGTGCCCCGTGCGTGGCAGCTCACAGGAGAAGGAAGCATGCAGCAGAAGACGAGATTGTTCCCCTCTTTGGTTTTCAAAGACACTGACATTTGGCTAACAGGCCTCAAGCTGCGTTAATAAAAGGCTGTCAATCTGAATATTACTTCCAGAAACTCGCCTTGCTTCCCACCACTGATGCAGAGTTAAATAAAACATCTTTGAAAAATGTCAAAACAGACCCTATGCAGAAGTTATACGGGACTGCAGAAACATTTCTGGAGGGACCTTATTCTGTAGCAGCCAGCAAACGCAGCCTAAACGGAACTCTTTCTGCAATACTGACCAAGCATTCCCCATCTCTTCTGGCACAAACCTCCAGTTTGAATAGCTGTTTTAACTCCTTGTGTTGATGTGCTTTTAATGGGCTTGTTTAGTTGTGCACTTCAGTTGCTGGTGGTGATTTTAAAGTTTTGATGAAATTGTTTTAGTGTATTTTAATTATGTGGGTTTGTGTTCTTGGTAATTGGTTATATTCTTGCAAACTGCTTAGAACCCACTTCGGCAATTAAGTGGTACCGGTATATAAATTAATTAAATGGAAGAAGAAGAAGAAGAAGAAGAAGAAGAAGAAGAAGAAGGAGAAGGAGAAGGAGAAGGAGAAGAAATAATGTACAGTAAAATGTTTACATTGGCCAGTGGAAATTAAATGTGATGTACTTGTGTGTTTGGGTAGTTTGTTACCTTTCTTGTTCATGTTTATTTGAAGATTATTATCTATAAAAACTAGCCTATGCCGTTAAGTTTAGAGAATGCGGAAATTGTCTGTTGATTTTGTCTGTTGATGGGGAAATTGTCTGGAAACAATGCCTTATGAGGAACTGCATAGGGAGCTGCGTATGTTTAGCCTGGAGAAGAGAAAGTTAAGGGGTGATATGATAGCCATGTTAAAATATATAAAAGGATGTCATATAGAGGAGGGTGAAAGGTTGTTTTCTGCTGCTCCAGAGAAGCGGACATGGAGCAATGGATTCAAACTACAAGAAAGAAGATTCCACCTAAACATTAGGAAGAACTTCCTGACAGTAAGAGCTGTTCGACAGTGGAATTTGCTGCCAAGAAGTGTGGTGGAGTCTCCTTCTTTGGAGGTCTTTAAGCAGAGGCTTGACAGGCATATGTCAAGAATGCTTTGATGGTGTTTCCTGCTTGGCAGGGGGTTGGACTGGATGGCCCTTGTGGTCTCTTCCAACTCTATGATTCTATGATTTATTACAGAGATGTGCTACATTAATCAAGAGTTGGTTACTGTGGGAAAAAAGGTCTAAGATGTGCTTCACAGATTCTGGATGGACAGCAAATAAAATGTTTCAATTTCCAGCTGCAACTGTAGCTTAAACAAGTGTGGCCTCTTATGTATTTTGATGC
Organism: Zootoca vivipara; assembly: GCF_963506605.1. Lineage (NCBI taxonomy): Eukaryota > Metazoa > Chordata > Lepidosauria > Squamata > Lacertidae > Zootoca > Zootoca vivipara. The sequence continues at coordinate 37,401,396 of NC_083286.1, forward strand.
TATGTATGGTTTTACTGTTGATAATACTTACAGTTTGCAGTATCTTGCTTCCACTGCTTCATGGACTGCCCTCAGCACATGAGCATTGCCAAATTCTGCTGCTCACCAAGACCTGCAAAATAGGCCAATGGAAGCAAGACTGATCTTGTCATTTAGACATTATTGTGGATAGGCTGTGTGCTATTGGAACAGGCAGCCTCTTGCCCTGCAGTGAAAATCTGCAGTCAAGGCCATTCGCAAATGCAGGATGTCTGAGCTCTTGAGAGCATTTGCTGGTGCGCTGAATTACATTTAGAGCTGCTCAAATCTGTCTGTGGATTTGTACGCTTCACCTTTGACCTGGATTTGGAGTGGGATTTGGATTCCTGTCATGCATTAACACCTGTGCCGTATGCAATTCATGCTAGAAAGGAAGAGAATAAGCAGACAAGAGAGAAGGGGTGAAATTGAAACATTGTCAAAATAGCCACATAATTGCTAAGAAAAATGGACTGTCTTGACCTTAGGCAATTTAATGCCATTGTTCCTCATTGGATCTTGGAAGGCTGAGTCTGCCAATCTGAATCTTGTTTCGTCCTATGAATGCAGAATCCTGATGGGGTCTCGCTTTGCCCATTCTATCCCATGGCTGCAGGTGCCCCAGCAACACACACAGAGATTTATGCTCCATACCCTCCAACATTTCTCTGATGGAAATAGGGACGTCCCATTCTATAATGATAATTTTACTATTTATACCCCACACATCTTACTGGGTTTCCCCAGCCACTCTGGGCAGCTTCCAACATATATAAAAACATTTGTTTAGTCGTTTAGTCATGTCCGACTCTTCGTGACCCCATGGACCATAGCACGCCAGGCACTCCTGTCTTGCACTGCCTCCCGCAGTTTGGTCAAACTCATGTTCGTAGCTTCGAGAACACTGTCCAACCATCTTGTCCTCTGTCGTCCCCTTCTCCTAGTGCCCTCAATCTTTCCCAACATCAGGGTCTTTTCCAAGGATTCTTCTCTTCTCATGAGGTGGCCAAAGTATTGGAGCCTCAGCTTCACGATCTGTCCTTCCAGGGAGCACTCAGGGCTGATTTCCTTAAGAATGGATAGGTTTGATCTTCTAGCAGTCCATGGGACTCTCAAGAGTCTCCTCCGGCACCATAATTCAAAAGCATCAATTCTTCGGCGATCAGCCTTCTTTATGGTCCAGCTCTCACTTCCATACATCACTACTGGGAAAACCATAGCTTTAACTATACGGACCTTTGTCGGCAAGGTGATGTCTCTGCTTTTTAAGATGCTGTCTAGGTTTGTCATTGCTTTTCTCCCAAGAAGCAGGCGTCTTTTAATTTCGTGACTGCTGTCACCATCTGCAGTGATCAAGGAGCCCAAGAAAGTAAAATCTCTCACTGCCTCCATTTCTTCCCCTTCTATTTGCCAGGAGGCGATGGGACCAGTGGCCATGATCTTGGTTTTTTTGATGTTGAGCTTCAGACCATATTTTGCGCTCTCCTCTTTCACCCTCATTAAAAGGTTCTTTAATTCCTCCTCGCTTTCTGCCATCAAGGTTGTGTCATCTGCATATCTGAGGTTGTTGATATTTCTTCCGGCAATCTTAATTCCTGCTTGGGATTCATCTAGTCCAGCCTTTCGCATGATGAATTCTGCATATAAGTTAAATAAGCAGGGAGTTATATAAAAACATAACAAAACATTAAACATTTTTTTCAAAAAACTTCCCTATACAGGATTGCCTTCAGATGGCTCAGGGGCCAGATAACTCCATATCCTGTAACATTTCTCCAGGGAAATAGGGACATCCTACCATACCCTCCAACATTTCTCCAATGAAAATAGGGCTGTATCATAAAGAAGGCTGATCGCCGAAGAATTGATGCTTTTGAATTATGGTGCTGGAGGAGTGGACTGCAAGAAGATCAAACCTATCCATTCTTCAGGAAATCAGCCCTGAGCGCTCACTGGAAGGACAGATCGTGAAGCTGAGGCTCCAATACTTTGGCCACCTCATGAGAAGAGAAGACTCCCTGGAAAAGACCCTGATGCTGGGAAAGATGGAGGGCACAAGGAGAAGGGGACAACAGAGGACAAGATGGTTGGACAGTGTTCTCAAAGCTACAAACATGAGTTTGACCAAACTGCGGGAGGCAGTAGAAGACAAGAGTGCCTGGCATGCTCTGGTCCATGGGGTCAATACGACTAAACGACTAAACAATGACAACAAAGGAAAAGTGGGACATTCAGGGATAAAATAAGAAACTGGGACAGCTTCTCTAAATCAGGGACGTCCCTGGAAAATAGGGACACTTGGAGGGCCTGATGCTCTTGTCCAGTGCTGATCAAACTCATCGGATGCCTTGCCCTTTTCCTTAAACTGCAAAGCCTGTCATAAACAACAACAAATTTTTGCAGCATCTTAAAACTAACATATTGTAGAATCTGGTCTAGGACTGTGCTAAAATTTTCTTTAGCTCTGCCCCCCTCCCTGCACCATTTCCCATTAGTTAAGGAGCAAAGAAATTGCATTTGAAAATTCTCAAGTGGGAGAGAAAATTCAGTGACATTCTCATTGGTCAGGTGAATGGTTTTTGTTCCACTTACCTTACTTTTGAGGTGTCCTTTCTTTCATTCTCCAAATCATCTCTCTGGTCACCAGCATTCTGCAGCCTTCTTGGATGCTCCCACTTCTGGAGAACCACATGATAGTCTCAACTGGGCTATGCTACAGACATGGGAAGGTGGGGAGGCTGCTTACGGTGCATCTGATAAATGTTTAGTGCAGTCTTTTTAGTTTTGAAAAAAATATGTGTGAAAAGAGGTAAAAGGAAGAACAAAATAAGGGTGTGTACTGGTCTCAGGCTCTTGGTAGCCAGCTTCCCTTTCCTAATCTTCAATTAAAGCCCAGGGGTAATTCATCCTATGGCAATTTTTCAAATCAGAAAGTATGGGCACCTGGGGAGGCTGCAGACCATTGAGGAATTGTTTAATGAAAACAAACACACACAAACACACACCACTCTCAGCCACTTCATGATCACAAGGTCATCACCCTGTACCCACCAAAATTATAACAGGATCTCTAAAGCTCCTGGAGAATGTAGTAGGAAAACAGAAGATGCTTTCCTTAGGAAAGAATACTTAAAAGAAATTGGAGAAGTGGGTCTGGTGGAGCACCATTTCAGGAGTGCTTGACAGCTTGTGCTGCAATAGTTAAGGCTTTGAAGATGCTACAAACTTTGTACTGTTATAAACATTAGCTGCTCACCCAACCAGATACCTAAGTATGAAATAAAAAAGCATGATTGGAAGCAAAGTGTTTCCTAGCACGGAAGAGTCTTGGGGCTTCGTCAGATATTCCTTGTCAGCTAAAATTGCTATGTATCAATCTGCTCTAATTTCCAGCCAACCTCACCTCTTTCACTATTGGGACTCTAAGCAAGCTGCCCAAGCATCTCAGTTATATCTTAGCAAAACTGTGAGATCTGGTATTAGAGCAGAAGAAGAAAAAACACCATCCCTTTACAAATAAGGTAAAAATCCACAACGAATGCAGCCAGAGAGCAATTATGTCACTCATTAAATAAGTATAGTTGGAGACTATATAGTTTTGCCCTGCACAGCCGTTGCTTGATGCTTATTATTATTTCTTTATATACTTCTCAGATGCCAAGATGGCTTCTAAACAGTTCAAAACTATAAAATCAATTATAAAATCCATACATAAATTGCAGAGTAACAATTCAATGTGGGGCATTAAAACATCAGTAGACAGCTGGGGTCACTTCCAGACTTTCATTCTGCATTGGGCTGCTCTCTTCCAAGTCATTATTTAGCACTATCACCTGGTTCTGGCTGGACCTCAGGGTTCTAGAGCTATTGATGTGTTTGATTGAATCTGTGTCACCCTTTGATTCAAAATTTCCAGGATGGGTTACAATAACAAATGAAAACATAATAAAATAGTACAAAGACAGTGCCAAAAGCAATCACAAGAAGAAATACATATGCAGGTGGCTAAGTTATGTTAGAGTACCCCATGGCTGAAAAGACCCTCTGATCTGTGCCCCAGGCCTTCAATCTCACTTCAGATGGCAGAGGAACCCAGAAGAGAGCTTCTAAGAAAGTTGTTAGTGTGCAAGCTGGTTGATGTGGAGAAGACAGTCACTCAATCCCAAGCCATACTGGTCTTTAAAACTAAGCACTTTGAATTGTGTTCAGACGAGAAGCCAGTTGAGCTCTTTAAGCACTGTTGAGATATGCTCTGGCCTAGTTAGTAGCCTAGCAGCTGTGTTTTGGATTGACTTCAGTTTCTGGACAATCTTCCAAGATATGAACATAAGAGCCCTACTGGATCAAGGCCCACCTAGTTCCACATTCTGCTCTCAGAGTGGCCCATGGGAAGGCCACAAGCAGGACATGAGCACAGAAGCACTCTCCACTCTAGTATTCCTTAGCAACTGGTATCCACCTTCAATGCTGGAGGTAGCACACAGTCAAGACCAGTAGCCATTCACAGCTTCGTTCTCCATTTCTAATGCCCTTTTATAGCTGTCCAAGTTGGTGGCCTTCAAAGGTACAACCCCCTGCAGTAGACTAGCCTGAGCATGGAACAAAGTAGATCGCTAAGTCTGCAGTCTGCCTGTGTCTTCCTCAAAGACAGTCTTTCCATGTTTTCGTCTCATATCTGCCTTTCTTTTTTCCTTTCTTCCATATTCAATGTGCATTAAAGTTCCTTAAAAGGAAAAAAGAAAAGAAAAGAATTTGCTCTTTTGGTTTGCAGATCTGGGCTTTTACAGCATATCCACACACACGCGCACACTTTGGATGCTTTCTGCCCTTCACAGTGAGTCTGCCTGCCAAGCTGATTCTACCTCCCACCAAGCAGAAATGCCTGAAGGGTACATTTGCTGAGAGAGGAGAACCAGAAGGCTTCTTTTCCTTAATTCATAGAGAGAGAAAAGCAGCTTTCACTGCATGCTACCGCTTGGGGTGACATGCATTGCTCTCATCCCTTCTATGTGCATTAATTAATTAATACCATTACATAATGGGCCCCATCTGCCAGCTGACACCAAGGTCAGGCCCTACCTGACTCATGAAGAGGCATAAAGAAGTCTGAACTGATGCTTGCAGGATAAGGCTGTCATACAAAAAAATTGGTGTCACATTAGGTAAAAGGTAAAGGGACCCCAGACAGTACTCTTTTTATTTCTGTGTTATGCCAGCCAGCCATGTTTTGTTTCATTATGCCCATGAGTCAAAATGTGCCCACTGGTCCAAAAAGGCCAACAACCTCTTTTCTAGTAATTTCCAGCAGCAAATCAGAAATGACAGAGGAAAAGCACCTCTTATTATTCAACAAAGTTGTCCCAACATCTTTGGTTTAAACCATGTATTGTAGAAGAAATTTCAGGAATGTCTGAAAGTCCCCACTCAAAATTGGTGACTATGCATCATAAGAGAAAGGCAAATAAAAAATTAGAGAAACAGAGAGGCAAAATAGACATTCACTGGAGAGCCATAAATGCTTCATAATTCAATTCAATTTTTTATGACTTGCCTGGAATTTGGATTTTGAGTTTATTGCGATTGCAGAACTACCCTGAATGACTGCCCAATTCAATTCCAACACAGGTACTCCCTTAACCTGTAAAAAACATTTGTTTCATGCCTATTCTCCAAGTTTTTTTATTGCTAGCTTTATAGAAAAAAAACGTTTTATAACTGCAATCAATCAAGGCTCCTCTTGCTTGCTTGTTAAATAAAAAACCATGCATACCAGAAAGTAAGATATTTGCAGGATTTGAGGTCATGTTTATTTTTATTTTTAAAAAAAATTAAAGCAAAGATGGTTGTCCTTGCTTCTTGCAATGTCATCTGGATTAAGCTTGAACGTCCTGTAACTGCTTCCCAATCCCCAGAAGTGCAGAGATCTTTATTATGAATTGTCAGACCTGCTCAATAAACTTTCCATCCCTTTGATTTCCTGAGCCCTTCTGATTGTGGAGTTCAGCACCCCCTTGGGAATTCGTACTGCATAAAGCAATCTGCAAATGTTCCCCTTGCTTGTAAATGTTTTTGAATTTATAAGTAAGAAAGCTATTTCATGGATGATTAGAAGGGTTTTTATTTATTAAAATGTCATGCCATCCAGACTACTGGCTTGACTCTCAGGCAATGTCTTAGGCATAATAATGAAACGTTCCTGGTTTAAATGCGGTGCAGATCCTGGGCCCAGCTTCCAGATTGCCTTTAATCTCCTTATTTTCTAGATGGGAAGCTATTTTCTCTGTCGTTTCACTCTCCTCCTGCTGCAAACGGTTTGTGTGGCTGCTGCTGGTGTTTTTTTAGGCAGCAGGGCAGAAGTGTGCCACCAAATCATAGCATGAGTAAGAATAAAAAAGATGGAAAATCATGCGTATCATTCTCATTGTTTTGAAGCTGCTCAAGAAGTATTTTGAAGGCTACACGATGCTTTGAGGAATTCAAGGGTGTGCCCTTCTGATCATAACATCAGTGGAAGCATTTCCGCTTCCCATATGATCCCCCTCTCCTCCCCCCACCCGCACTATGGGATAAGAGGGTCTTCTTCATTCTTTACGCCACTCGCTCAAGGAGCTAACCTGTCGGCCCATGCCAGTTTTTGCTTCCTGTGCAATCAGCTCAAGTCCAAGCGTTTTACTATAGTGGAAATCCTTGGTTCGTTGTGCCAGTAGACAAAATGGGGCTATCATCTCCAGCACTTGCCCTAAATGTGGTTTTTTGATAAAACAGCTCAACTTTTGTGATTTTAACACAAAACAAGAACATTCTTATTATAGTGAAACCCAACCAGGCTATGTGCTCTCTTTCTGGTTTAAGTAGAAGATAGCTGCCAACTGTGAAGCACAGTTCTATTAATGAATATTCATTATTGCAAAGCTATCCACAAACCTCTACTCTTGCATAGTTGTTAAATAAAAATCTGTGGTATCTTCTTCCCTCAGAACCTGGATGGTTTTTTGAGTGTGTGGTTTTTTTAAAAAAACGCCAGCACCAAATCTTGTTGTTTGTTGTTGTTTAGTCGCTTAGTCGTGTCCGACTCTTCGTGACCCCATGGACCAGAGCACGCCAGGCGCTCCTGTCTTCCACTGCCTCCCGCAGTTTGGTCAGACTCATGTTCGTAGCTTCGAGAACACTGTCCAACCATCTTGTCCTCTGCCGCCCCCTTCTCCTAGTGCCCTCCATCTTTCCCAACATCAGGGTCTTTCCCAGGGAGTCTTCTCTTCTCATGAGGTGGCCAAAGTATTGGAGCCTCAGCTTCACGATCTGTCCTTCCAGTGAGCACTCAGGGCTGATTTCCTTCAGAATGGAGAGGTTTGATCTTCTTGCAGTCCATGGGACTCTCAAGTGTCTCCTCCAGCACCATAATTCAAAAGCATCAATTCTTCGGCGATCAGCCTTCTTTATGGTCCAGCTCTCACTTCCATACACCACTACTGGGAAAACCATAGCTTTAACTATACGGACCAAATCTTAGAACATATTAAATCGTAAAGGGGCAAATGCAAACATAATTTCCCTCACCACTTGTTAGCAACAGTTTGCCTCCACATATCTCTGATGAGGAGTATGACTTTCCATGGTGAACCATGTGGGTCCTAGGCAGCACCAATGCCAGGACTACTCTTATTAAGGAACTCATTAACACACCGTGTGTATCTTCACACTGGCCTTGTACCCAACCAAACCGGATTCCAAGCCTCCCTGCTGCAGCTGGTACCAACTCTGCTGTGTCAGCGATATTCACACGCCCACTCTTGCATCGGCCTGCTGGGAATGGGATTAACAGCAGTCTGCGCCAGTTTATGTATTTGTTCAGCGTATAAAGCTTTTAACAAGGGAGGATAAGACATACCCACACACTTGAGGTTTACATGAAAGGGATTGTGGCGCTGCACCAGCTAGCCGTGACCCCCTCCACCAAACCCAAAAGCCACTCCCACTGCTGTCCATGCATACATACATGCATACTCTCCAGGTGTCCTGCTTTTCAGGGACAGTCCATCTGACAGATTTCATTCACAGCACCTCTAGACAGGACTGGGAAAGATTTTTGTCTGAAAGCTTGAAGAGCCATTGCAAACCACTATAAACTATGCTGAACTGGATGGAGCAAGGCAGCTTCCTGTGTGCAAAGTATACACAGCGATGTTCAAAATCGTAATATCCTACCTCCACACCCACACAGCTTGGTACTTCCGGAAAAGCATTATTTTATTCTTCGTTGTTGACAGTACTAATGAACAGTGGTGGCAATCCTTCGCCATTAAGAGTGAGAGACTGGCTATGACAAATTGGTTGAAAATGTTGTCTTCATCTTCACTTTGATTCGCATTGCTTTGAAAGAGCAATTAAAACACACATGGGTAGCCCCATTGGTAAAGAAAAAAGCATTCTTTATTTACCCTTTATCCATATTTACAAGCATGGCTTAGGATTCTAAGCCACCGTGCATGGCTGCCTTGTGCAGGAGAGTGGGAGCTTGGCAAACTACTAAGTATATTTTGTTAGTCTCAACCCTAGTCAATCCATGCAGAGTTGCTTATACCCAAAGCTACTGGCTTAAAATGTAGTGAGGTGATTTCTCCCAGCTGGATATCAAAGCATATTTGCCCGTGGTTGTGCACATCAGCACGGTTGGATATGTTTCCATATTGTCTGTTTTCTGCCCACACCAGGGGGTGAAGAAGTGGCATGGATGTGTATTCATGTGGTTTGCATTTTCAAACTGGATCAGAGCTGGGTGTGTAGCAGAAGGAAATACAGCAAAATGCAGTATTTTTCAAGAAACTGCAGGAGAGATGCAGATTGTAGCTAAGGTCGTGTGCTCACAGCTTCACACGCCACTGGATGCAGAGTACATGGGAGTGTGAACATAGCCAGAGATTCAGACTCTCTGCAGGGAGGCATGGAAAAATACTCCGAGCCTGATTGTTTTGTTCCTCATGCAAGAGTGAAATCCTCATGTTCCCTCAGTGGTAGGAGTGTCCTGAAAGACCAGTTCCTTGACGACAGAAAGCCCAGAGATAATTATATTGCTGCGTAAGATACCAGGGTGTATGTGTGGAATTCGTTTTGCCTTCGGAAGATGCAGTGGCTGATACCAGATATTTACATATTTGTTGTGAAAGCTGTCATTAAGTGTCTTTTGAGGACTTAGAGAGGAGTTGAGAATGAGTCCAGAAGAACTAACAAAACTCTGAAATACAATAATTATTATTTCAAATATTTCTATGCTGCCTTCCAGGGCAAATCTCTGCAGACAGGGGTATCTGCTTTTGTGTCACAAACATGAACAAAGGCATTGAAAAGGAACAAAATCTCACTACCATAGTAAACTAAAACAGCAGTCTAAAAGCAGCTTCTAAATGGTTTTAAACTAATCTTGAGAAGGGAATGCTGATGGGAGCTGAGGAGTGTTCTGTTTGGAACAAATTGTCCCTCAGGGATGAGCGTAAAAAGGTTATGGTTGCTGAAACTGGGGATGAGTAGAACTAGACATTTTGAGTACAGGGGCGCTCCTGAGAGCAACTCAGAGAGGTCAAAGCATCAAAAGGTAAAAAACACATGTGAAAGGCATTTGGAGACAGACACTGTGTACAGGTGTTTATATGTTCATGCCAGAAACATCGGCAGCAAGATGGGTGAGTTGGAGATCTTCATCTTAGAGGAGAGCATATATGTATGCAAAGTGGCCATGATGGAAACATGATGGAATGGAGCGAGCCAGTGGGACAATTCTCTGGGAAGGACAGGGAAGGGGGTATTGGAGGTGGTGTCACTTAAGAATGGCATAGAGTCCTAGCAGCTAGAAACCCCAAAAGGTGTGGGGACTGTTCCACAGAATCACTGTGGGTGGTAATACTGGCCCCAATAGCCCTGACTCTTGTATCTTGTGTCTTGCGTCTTGTGTCTTGGGACGCGGGTGGCACTGTGGGTTAAACCACAGAGCCTAGGGCTTGCTGATCAGAAGGTCGGCGGTTCGAATCCCTGCAATGGGGTGAGCTCCCGTTGCTCGGTCCCTGCTCCTGCCAACCTAACAGTTCGAAAGCACGTCAAAGTGCAAGTAGATTAAATGGGTACCGCTCTGGCGGGAAGGTAAACGGCGTTTCCGTGTGCTGCTCTGGTTCTCCAGAAGCAGCTTTGTCATGCTGGCCACATGACCCGGAAGCTGTACGCCGGCTCCCTCAGCCAATAACTTGAGATAAGCGCCACAACCCCAGAGTCGGTCACGACTGGACCTAATGGTCAGGGGTCCCTTTACCTTTACCTTGTGTCCCTATGGTGTCTAGGGTGATCTTGAAAGGAATAATGACATCAAGGAGGCCTCTCAAGGAAGCAATGCTGAAGTAATGGGTGCCTTCTGTTCCCTGCATATGGACTGGTATGTTCCAGTAAGAACTAAGAATTGATATTTCTAAATACCTTGCGCCCTAGAGCAGAGGGTGCACAATTCTCAATTTAAAACTTGACTGGTGCCTTCTGGAACCTGGTGTGAGATGTAAGCATTGTCGAGCCAGTAACAGTGACCATAATACAGTACTATCAAATTCAACAAATATGTAACTGGAGGATTTCTAAGAAAACCTGTCACAGCCACACTTGACTTCAAAAGATGAAACTTATCAAAAGTGAGAAAATAGGTTGAAGTTGGTTGAAGGAAGGAGGCTGCACCCTCGTGGCCTCAACCTCACCCCTGTTCTGCGTCACCCCAATCCTGTCCAATTATGGCAGGAGTGGTGCAGATACCAGAAGGAAACCCACCCCCCAAAAGCATGTACGTACAGTATGCTCCTACTGAACACCACAGAAGTGCAGCAAATGGGACAGAGTCCTGGCCTTCAAAGTTTGCAAGGTAACTACTGTGTCGTTCTTTTCTTTTCTTTTCTCTTTTTTGCTAACATAAAATACTGTTTTCAGTATGTTAAGAATTTAGTTTAAAAAAATAAATAAATCCAGGCAATATTATGGGTAGAATGCGAGAAAGAACCCTTTATTAACAAGGCTCCCTTGGCCTATAATATCTATTAATACAAGGCTTGGCAGCTGCTAAAAGGAGTGCCAGGAATCTCATGGTTTCCTTAACTGCATAAGGGTGGATAAAAGGACTGCTCATTAAAGTAACCTGATTGGTTTCATGTACCTTTGACTGTTTTTGTACCAGAAAATGCAGTAATAATAACCAAGGGAGGGGTTGTTTTTCTACTCCGAGAAGACCTGAGCACCTGCAATTACCACTGAAATCAATCGGATTTCCAAACCAATTCCTGGATGTGGAAATCATATATTCTGCTCCTTTCTGAAAAAAACACAACGGTGCCTGTTGTGCTTTCACAGCTGATTAGTGGCAGAAGAAGCAGCCAGAGGATTTCTCTTTGTCTCCTTGGCGCTCAGCTTTCAGGAATAAAAGAGACGGGGATAAATAAATGTTCCCGACTAGAGTACAGAAAGTAGATTAACTAATGGGCCTGTCATGCTCAAACTGGGGCATCTGCTCACATGTTCTTCTTTGACACAAGTGACCCTTTGTAGTTACATATGCAAACACACACACTGTGGCTCTTTGTTATCTGTGATCAGCGTGTCTGTTCCATTCAGGCAGAGTGACCACATTCTTCTCTCCCAGTCCTCGCACCCCCTCATCACCTCTCTCAATTGCAGCCACAGTCCATGCTACCACAGCAAATGGAAGAGGAAACCCAAAAGGAGTTTAAAATTACCTGCGCTTTTAAGAAAGGGAAGTGACTTGCCAGGGAAATCCAGGACTGGAAAGCTGGGGTGGATTTCAGGCATACTGAGAGAGACCAGTTCCTTCAGTCACACTCGGACAGACCTAAAAACCCGTTCAAAGGGAGATCCTGATTGAAGATAATATTATTGTGCCAGGACTAAAATTGTAAATCTATATAGCCTCACTCTCGCTGCCCTTGAAGTAGTTAAACCTAACACCTAATGTGCAGGAGTTTTTTTAATGCATGGTCAGTGGTAAGGAAAAAAATACTTTGTACATGATCGTCAGCCTTTTTTCTTCTCTTTTTTAAAGGTACACAAGTTTTCTGTGAGCCCCAAACCACTCCTATAGGGTGCCAATCCTCTTGCCTAAATGCTCCGATGCAGCACAGTTAGGAGGCCTGGGGTGGGAATAGTTGCCAGTCTAAAATAAAATGAGGGAGTGTCATTTTCCTTCCAAAATTCCTTGGAACAGCACTGCATCAGGGCATTCTGGTAGGGGCTTATGCAGCTATTAGCGGTCACCAATGTCTATTGCAGTGGTTCCCAACAGGTGGTCCGGGGACCCCCAGGGGTCCGCCAGCTATGCCAGAGGGGTCCGCAAGATGCTATTAGAATAAAAAATATATTACATAAATTTCGTATGATAACAGATTTTTTGTTTTGGCCGCTTCCTGCATGAGCAGAGTCTAGCGCAAAACTAGAATTAGATAGAGGCAGTAGTTCTGCTGTATGCCGTTAGGTGGCGCTTTACAAACACTACTGTTTTGCAAAGAGGCAACGCGTGCATTCTACTAACGCTCACCTCCCCAAGATGCTTTGCGCGCGTTGGCTTCATTTGTGCGCTACTGTGCAGGTACCCTGTCTTCTCCATTCCCCTCCCTCCTCCCTGGACTCTTATAAAAAGACTCTTAATTTGGCTCTCACTTTTTAATTTTAGGATTAGGAATTAATGGGGGTCCTTGTCACAATAGCGGCTCGATGAGGGGTCCTCGAGAAAATTTTGTTGGGAACCCCTGGTCTATTCAACTGCTGCTGGATCCAGGTATACCCAGCCCCCTTGAATGCATGGAGTGAATGGGAGCCTTGAATGGCCCATTTCATTCATTCCAAGACAAATGCTGATTGGTCCAAATGAGCCCCATTCAGTACTGCTTTCCATTTGTCCTGAAATGAATGCACACCTTTTAGAGCCAAGAACCCTCAAACAGAAGAGTATGAACTCTGATACTGGTGCCACCTCCCCATCTGCTGTTCTCTAGCTTTGGACTGGCTCACTTCCAGGTGGGTATATTTGTCTTATGGCCAAAGCTGATACCAATCCTTCCTGAAGCCTTCATAAAGTTTGTTGAACTAAGTAGGTTGCCAAAGGAGTGGGGCTGCTTCTCAACAGGTGCCCAATATCAGTGCAGCCCAGTCTGGAGGCTCTTCCTCCTTATCCAGGCATCCCCAGACTTTGGCCCTCCAGATGTTTTGGACTACAATTCCCATCATCCCTGACCACTGGTCCTGTTAGCTAGGGATCATGGGAGTTGTAGGCCAAAACATCTGGTGGGCCGCAGTTTGGGGGTGCCTATCTTATCTAACCCAAAAGAAGATTAGGGAAAGCAGAGCATTGGTTTGTCAGCTCAGGCCATCTGACAAAATATTGGAGCATGTTGACCCAGGCAAACTTTGAAGTGATATGTAAGAATGATTGTGTTATATTCTTCAAAATGAAATGGCTCTGCAACTCATGACCACAAGCAACATTTACTGACCTCATAAACATCACATGGCACATGGAAACAGTAGGATGTTTCATCATATTCGCAATTCCTCCTTTTAATATATATATTTGAGCTGTCCGTCTGAACTGAATGATGACTGATGGGAATGGAAATGCTTCCCATTTTCCACTCTTAAGTTCAGTTGCCCACATTTCCACGTCAGTTTGCATTAAAAAAAAAGTCTTCATGGAAATGAAACATTACTATGAGAAGAAGACATTAATGAAATGTTAAGCATATATCTTCAAAATTAATTAAAATATTGGAGCATCTCAATAGAAATTACAAATTTCATTAGACTATTGCAACAATTTAATGTTTTCAACGTTTTAATGCTTTAAACGTTTTTGTTTTTGTTTTAAAAAAGTGCCCAGGCCAGCTGTCTACTAGCTCTATCTGGTCTGCAGGGTGAGACCCTACCTGCCCATGGACTGTCTCACCAGAGTGGTGCATGCTCTAGTTATCTCCTGCTTGGACTACTGCAATGCACTCTACTTGGGGGCTACCTTTGAAGGTGACCCAGAAACTATAATTAATCCAGAATGTGGCAGCTAGACTGGTGATTGGGAGTGACTGCTGAGACCACATAACATCGGTTCTGAGACATCTGCATTGGCTTCCAGTACGTTTCCAAAGTGTTGATGCTGACCTTTAAAGCCCTAAACGGCCTCGGCCCAGTGTACCTGAAGGAACGTCTCCACCCCCATCGTTCTGCCCAGACACTGAGGTCCAGCTCTGAGGGCCTTCAGGCGGTTCTTTCACTGCGAGAATTGAGGTTACAGGGAATCACCAGGCAGAGGGCCTTCTTGGTAGTGGCGCCTGCCCTGTGGAACGCCCTCCCATCAGATGTCAAGGGAAAAAACAACTATATGACTTTTAGAAGACATCTGAAGGCAGCCCTGTTTAGGGAAGTTTTTAATGTTTGATGTTTTATTGTGTTTTTTAATATCCTGTTGGAAGCCACCAAGAGTGGCTGGGGAAACCCAGCCAGATGGGTGGGGTGTAAGTAATAAATTATTATTG